>NC_083095.1:68991767-69046767 GCF_949774975.1 Lagenorhynchus albirostris | reverse complement strand
ATTCTTGCCATTACCTACCATTTAGGTATTTCTTTCTTCTTCTTTTTTTTTTTTGGTACTGCCTTACCGTCAGACAATTTTAATAACTGATGAATTAGTCATTAGATGGAATCTAGATATTTTGAGATTCTATTGTCTTCCGACATCTACATTTGTACATATGGGTCATATAAGTGTTGCAATTAATGCTGCACTTAATTGAAACACATCTTTTCAAATGTTTGTGAAATCTTGGAATCACTTGCTCCATATTTCCTAACGTATGATATTGCCAAATATTTGGATCTATTAGGATTAATAAATATGATTCACTTTATGATTGAAGGGGGGAGAAAGGATCAAATATGCAGAGAAATTAAAGTAACATGGCTCCATAAATGTAGTTAATTTTGCTTCTTGACATTCTTAGAGTTGCCTTTGTTCTATTCAATGCTAATTTTTATTATACTGAGCTCGCAGAAATAGACATCTCAGAACCAGTGCTTAATGCATTTCATCCTTTTGACACTTTTAAGGGAAAATGTAGTTTTGAAACTATCTCCCACCTCCTCTTTTCCTAATCTTATTCACCCCACACTCCCTACCACATCCCCCAAATACGACCAAATATTGACTGACAGCTTGAAAGTTCTAATCGAATCATTCCCAGTCATATGTTTTCAATATGTTGGCTTAAAAAAAGATTAGGAGCCCAAATCTTTCATCTAATATCATTGCTCGATAGACAGACAGAATTTTAACTAGAGCAAATTCAAGTACAGCTTTCAGACCAGCCAAACCCAGGAGACAGGCAGGAGGTCTGCCCTTCCCCAGCCGTTCCTCTGTCTGCATTAGCCGTTCTTGCTTAGGCTCCATCGACCTGTCAGAGCCATCACAGTGATTGACTGCCCCGGCAGATGTGCTGCTATAACAGGTAACTTGATCATCCAGACCCATCTGTCTCTAAGTCCTCTTCAATTCACACTTTGAAAAATATTAGAGGTTGGGAGGGGTTGGATTCTTTGTTGTGATTTTTTTTTTTTAAAAGTAGGCTAACTGTATTTCACAAAAGGTTATCCTCTAGTAAGTGAACGGAAATATATACTATTTGAGCTCTTTAGTGAGATGAGCTGCTTGCAGGGCATATTACTATCAATATTTTAAATGGGCCAATAAGAGCTGGGAGAACTTGAAACCTGATTTCCAAAACACAACCTAAAGTTAAGGACCAATTTTAAAGAACAACCATGATAATAATAGAATGATGTTTCAAAGATAACAGTTTCCATGTGAGTGAGACAGATGGGCTGTTTGTGTGTAGAGAGAGAGGAAGGGAACCTCGTGCGATGGGAGCAGTCCTGTGTCTTCCCTTCAGTGCCCACAGCCTGGCAAGTGTTATGACATCATTAAGCTGAATTGCTGATTTCAGATGGGTCTGGAACAAGAATGGGCAGGGTTAACTCAAACTTCACGCTGAAATGTAGTTAACTAATTTATTAGTGTCACTGTTTCTGATAATTACCTTTCACCAAAATATTTTGCTGTGCTTGTGTGCAGAGGATTTCATTCTACAAGTCAACACCCTAAGTGTGGAGCTGTTCAGGATCTACCAACAGCTTCTATTAAGAGAGAATATAATGTTGGTGAGATCAGTGGCTAACACTTTTCTATTTCTCAGTAAAGTCTATTGCCTACTCACTATCCAGGGATGAATGTTGGCTGAGAATGACATGGTTCTACATCTCAGGGGAAGTAACATACTGAAGCAAGCAAAACAAGGTAAAATGAATGACAACTGACAAAAAAGCAAGTGAACTCAAATTTTTTTCAAACAAGAGGCATAAAAATATGCTAAGTATGCAATTATACTTGTAGAACCTGAAGAAATAAATGAACGTGCAGAAAGATTTAGACAAAGTTATTCATTCTGTAACAGAACTCCTTTACAATTCTTTCATAGGCTAGCCCATGATCATGCAATGCACCTTTCAATTAGCGTATGCCAATATTCATACTACTTCTCCAGATCAAAATAAGCAACATAAATAAATTCCAAAAAGTTCTCTTTCTTGACTAAGGGATCTAGATTATGTTCTGGCCGTAGTTTGCCACTTTTATCTACTGGTCAAATCTCATCATTTGATTTAAGATTCTTCATGTAAACGAACATCCTTTTTTCCTTCAGATGAGAAATGGAAAATATAATATTTTATTATTTTAAATTAACAATAACTATCCTTTCCAACTCTACCACCCCTTTTTTTTGGCCTGAGGAGGTTCAATTTTGCTAATGATATTGCTTAAAAGGCAGTGAGAGGCAAGCAGTTACTTGGTTTGAGCAAAGCTATTGCATGTTTCAAAGAGTTATTTACCACATAAAGCTTTGGCTGATTAATTCAGTTAACAGTCCTCCATTCCTCACTTCCAACCCAAAGTAAAAAAAAAAAATCATATATCTGAAACACAAATCTGTCCAAATTTTAGTATGAGCTGAGAATATGATGCCACAATTTTTTAAAAAATCAGCAGTGTCCTGACAAATTATATTTAAGAGAGTTTACCATTTAAAAAAAAAAAGTTAAAATAAAGGGGGAATTGATCGCTATTTTCATAGTGTTTGTCATTGCATCCTGTGCAATTATTTGCTCTGAAGCCCTTTTAAGCGAAATGGTATTTCTAAGCCATAGAGATCTTCAGTACTTGTGTGCCATGGAATCAGATCTGTAAGTTTTCCCGATATGGAACAAGAGATTCTTTTTTAAACTCTTGCATTTTCATCTACTTCACATCATATAACTCACATTCTTAAAAAACGACTGAAGATTTTTCTTATTTCCATGTGGTTCCTGCTTTCTAAATTCTGTTGCTTGTTTTCTCCTTAGAGTTCTAAATGTTGCTTTAACATCTTTAGGTGTGATATAGATAGATTTAGAGTGATGTAGTTAGCAAGTCTCAAGCTGCAGCTTTTAAATACATTTGAAAACCTTCTTCTGAAGGAAAACAAGACACTCTTATGGGAAAGTTACACTTTATTTTGGAGGCATCTCTCTCGCAACTTTTCTTTCCAAAGATGCTGAATTTACTATGACTATTATTAACACATGTACGTAATTAATCCTCCATCACGCAAGCTTTCCATGTACAGTTGATCAAAGCTGGTTTATCCTTTGCAGAGCATAAACACCAAATTTTTCAAAGAGGGACCAAGGTCTATTTACCAATTAAATTCGGTTGAATGTTTGCTAAAGTGTCCCTTTACATAGGTTTATACCATATGATGTGTTGATCTTCCAGGGCACAATTTGCCTCTCTGTGTTCTACCCTGTAACTATAGTCCTGCATTCATCTCAATCCTGCCCTTGTAACATTTTTTGCAACTAATTATATCCATAGAAAGAGTTCAGTGTAAATATGGTTTTAGCAGTTTATAACAAGGAAAGTGGCTTCCACTTATTTTAAGTTCAAGTTCCGTATATTCAATTACTGTTAGCAAGCACTCCACCTACTGGCTTCCGTGATGCCAAGCAAGCAGACCATGATCTGAAGCAAACTGGCAGTTGAGTAAAAGATACTTACTTTCAACTCTGCCGATTTGCAAAGGATCTCAGCTTCCAGGTTGTCAGCTAGGATCAAACATGACTGACTTGCTGCTCACCAGGGTTAGGACAATTTTGGGTATTGTCTTGACCAAGTGACAATCTAATTGTGAAAAGGAGTCTCATTATCAGTGTGGTGAATGAGGGTAGGATGGCTCGATGAGAAGTGAATTTTTATAACTATAACAAAGTGGAGTGGGGGAATCACGTTCCAGAGCCTCAAAATGTCTTTTATGCATATTGAGAGCAAATATCCATGCACACAAGCATAGGAAGAAAAAGTATTTTCATCCAAAAAAATTCTTAAAGAAAACAGGTTATTTAGTTTTAAAAATGAGTTAGGATTACAGACATCGCATATGGTATTTCTTATCCACCAATATGTCAATTTTTAAAATGTAATATTACAGTAGCAAGAGGAAAATCAGCACCTGAATAATTCCTTTAACCATTGTCCCCCACCTCCACGAACTTTTTTAGCTTAGTAGTCTTAGTAATGAATAATTATATGACAGAGAGATTTCAGTATTAGGCATTATAGTGAAATCAAGAGAAATTGACCAGCTCTGTTCCACAGTGTCAACATAAGGTATAAATCATAACCTTCTGCCTACCCCACCCACCCATATCCATCTTGACATCTCTTTTTAAGGACAGCTTACTGTGTAATTATTGCCACTGTGCTCATATTATAGTGCGTTTGAATATGGCAATAAACAATATGGCAATTAATGTGAAATAATACAAGAGAAGATCAAGGCACACAGGCTAGATATAGAGGCAAAGCAGCAGGAACATTGAAACTAACCTTAATGGGCTGTTGATGTGGAAATGCTTTTCCTAATATTGTCTCAGGGTGTTATTGTGAGTGGAGCTAGAAAAAGGAAATGCTGAAGGGAGCATGTCTAACTATATGTAAGGTTTCTTGGGGTCAACTATACATTATCATCAATTTTCCATCTTCTCCAGGATTAGTAAAGAATTATCATATGCTTTAATAGCATGGGAAGGTCTCCTGTCTCCAGAAACTCTTGTAGTTTGCAGCTAAACCAGGATACAATATGGCACTAAGTAACAGAACCTATTCTGGGTTGATGAATACTTGTGCACTGATACGGGAATAGCTTTATAACTGCTTTAGTATGAGCCCAGTAAACTGCATCACAGATGCATGAATTTCTCTTTTGGCTTTGCAAAGGAAGTGTTCACAGTTAAGGCGGAAAAAAAAAAAAATCAGTTCCATTAAGCATTTACCCTGCAAAACAGAGATTGAGGAATCTTAGCACATGACGACACAACAAAATTTACCTGACCCTTCCAAGCTAAGGAAAACAAGACAGAAGGTCCTCTTGAGAGGCTGTATCATATATATGTTCTGAGGCTGTGCTGCCCATATGTTCAATAGGACTGTTGAATCTCAAAGTTATAATAATTTGCAACGAGGTGCCAGAACCAATTATTAAATATCATATGATCCAACAGAGATGAAGTAAAAATATACAGGGTCGATTTTACTGGCTTTGACTATTATAAGGCATTTAAAGTACTTTGAATTTACAGTATAACTTGAGGGTTGTATTAACGACTTCCTTATGCTAGAATTTTGTTCCCAGCCGAATATCATAAGCTAAATGCAGATGGCATACTTTTCCAAGGACAAAGGGAGTCTTGGCCTTATCCTTTCTTTCTGATTTGTATATCAACTCAGGAAAAGGAGATATGCTATTATGATATCTTCCACTAATGTAAACCTTTATTCAAAAGCGCAAATGACAGCCAAAAGTACAATTCAAGTGAGAAAAAAGGTAGTGTGTGATAGTATCACAGAACGAGACAATCTCAGCCAAATTATTGCCTATAGTGTAGAAAAAGGAGCCTCTTCGTTTTCAGTATAAAGTCATAATTTATGTACCATGACATCTCTAAAACATGAATGAGTGAATGTTTTAAATACTGGTTCTGATCTCAAAGCCAAGGTCATTTCTTTATCCCCAATTGCTGACATTCTACCCTCGGTGAAATCAAGGAGATGCGAATTGGTGGCTTACCACCAGCAAAGCAAGACGTTCGGAAGACAAGGGTGCCTCTTAGGTTCTTTCTGCTATTATTTCGAAAGTACTAGTGAGGGTTTCAGTCAAGTCCTCAGAACCAAAACAAGATTGTTCTACCTTAGCAACTTGTCGATGGAACAAAACCATCTCTCTGAATGGGTTTTCTTGGGAATCAAATTCGAAAGGCAAAACTCCTGTAGTTTTGTGGGAAATAGAATGTATGCTCCAAGCTGAGCATAGTGTGTCTGCTAAGTCCTCACTGTGATCACTTTGGGAGATTGAAAACTGTCTTCCCTTGGTCACTGGAGCACTGCGAGCTTAGGACCATGTTTGTCTATGTATGTTTACAGCACCTGTCAGTCGATACATGAGAAACAAGAAAAGTAATGTAAACTGATCCCTCCTTTTGCTGAATATTTAATGCAGTCCACCAGAAAGAAAAGAACAAACATTCTACTTTCCCAATGCTTGTCTTCCATGCCCTCTTCGAATATTCTCTGGGGAGAGGTGGGTTTCAATCTTGGTCAGAGCAAGTACCCATTTACTTCAGAATCCTCACTTTCTTGTCTCAGCTTCCTTCCTGTCTCCTAAAATGAAATTTATTTTATTTTAGCCACCTCTGAGCAGACTTGTGTGTATATATTTTCAGAGAAATTGGATTGTCCATATGGATTTTTAAATCAGTTTTCAGATCAAGTTCAGAAATATGTAAACTGTTGTGTTGTTGGACCAGTCAGGAGTAGAACATATCACTCAGATGAAGAGCACCCAATACTATAAAGTGATCTTTAAATGAGAAAACTAGAGTGTAAGTCAATTAAAGTGGCCAATAATGGGAAAACAAGTGCCCATTCCAAGAGCAATTGTAAGACATTTAACCCAAGGAAAGTTGCATTATACATTTTTATTAAATTGAGGCTATATTCACACTTATTGTGGTTTGAAATGTGAACCAATATTTTCTATCTTTGGTTTCCTTGCTTTAAGATCTCTTAATGTGCATAAGATGTAATTCATAATATCATATGACTGTTTTAAATTTGCAAGTTACTGTCTCCAAAGTTATAATTTAATTTAAATCGATAATTGCCCATTAAACTACTGTGCTCTCTCATAAAACAGTATCTGACCTGAGATTAATGTAGCAAGACCCTGGGATTCCTAAAACTCTTGATTCTTTGTATTTTAACATTATTTACAACATAACACATCCAATTTTAAAAAGCACTTTGTCATTTAGCACAATATAAAGTATTAGCTTTAAAAGATGTATTCAATCCTATTTAAAGCTTAGACCCGCTGTTTTTCAATAATCTTTATAACAAGGGAAAAAGAAAAAGATTAAGCTCCTAGTAACAACAACAACAATAAAATACTATTATGCCCACTCAAATTATTTCTGAAAGTCATGCAAAAATAATATTGGTAACTCTTAAAATAGTTTGTAGAAAATCTGCAAACATGGATCTTAGGGGAGAGGAAAAAGAGAACTTCCGTAAATCTAAAAGTAATAATAGTATTGGCGAAAAAGATATTTATTTGCTTTCCAAAGGAAGTCTTCACATTGAGGAGGAAGATAATGCCACATACCAACAAGAAAAGAAAAATTTTTTTAAAAAAAGGAGAAAAACAAGGGAAAATATATTAAAACTCTTGGTGAATAATTTCACTAATGTCTTTGGGAAAATGATAAATTCTGAAGTGACAGCTTGAAAACTGCAACATGTCTATATGTTAATTTCCTAATATCTGATTGTATTCTAGTTTTGCTCTGGGACACTCTGAAGGGTCTGACTTCCTTTCTACCTATCAGTTTCGTTTCTGCTGGCAGGTAATCCCCCATGAATGAAAGATTTATACGTGTGAAAAGGGTTAGGATAAAACATTATGGAATGTCATGTAGTTCTGCTATTTCATGCCATCATGCTTTATTTATATTACTAATATTCAGTACTTACCCCATTATAGATACAATGCTAAGCACTTCAAGTATATTATCTCATTAAATTCTCTCAACAAAATTGCAAGATATTTTTCTGCCCTTTCTCACATGAGGTAGTTGAGACATAGGAAAACTAAATGAGTTGCTATTGGTTGTGGAACAAGCAATGGTATAGAGATTCTTAGACAAATATGTCTAATTCCCTAGTTCATGCTCAGAAGTCTACTCTGCTGCTTCTCATAAATTTCAGCCCTTGAGAATTAACCATGTAATGTTGACACTGGAAATGTCACATGTTAAATGCAGGCACATGGTTTACTTCCCAGCAATGGGAATGAAATCAAAATAGGACAACTTTTAAGCTTTGAGCATAAAATGAATTAGTAACAGTACAGCATATAACACATAAGTGTTATTCAGAAGTGTTAGATATTGTTGTTGCTATTGTTAGTAAAGCCTTGCCAAAATGACAACTTAGTACGTGTAATGAAAAACAGCTCAAGAGGAAGATACAATGACCAAGAGGGGTAGGAAAAAAATTAATGATGCTACCCCAAGCAGTTCCCTTCATTTCATCTCCCACACTTTCATCTTTGAACTCAAGAGGACCACGTGATCACGTGACGTGATTCATCCTGGATAGTTAGAAAGACAGAAAGCAGCACGTCATTTTTACTTCCACCAGTAGCACACTCACAGACAGGGAACTTGAAGCGTCATCTTTCCAATAAACCATTAAATTCAAGGACTACAGACAACAAGGATTTATAATTATCTAATTCTACTTCTCTCTCTTTGTGTCTCATCACTACCATTGAGAATGTGTGTGTTCATTTTAAATTACAACTGTGGCAAAAATGACTTAACTTTAATTAAAATAATGGTAGAAATGACTGATTCACTTGAGTAAAGCAGAAGTGAATGAATTGTTTTTGCATTTGGTAAAAGGGAAATTTGGATCCTGAGTTTACCAACTAATGTAGAAATAGAAAATTTTTTAAGAAATGATATTGGAAGGTCTGGTAAGCCATGAAGAAGATGAGATGACTGATAGTTCCAAATAACTTACACTTTTAAACTCTTTGATCTTTTTTGAACATAAATTTGTCTCCTTAGCTTTCAACACTTGGTCAGAAAAACTGAAATCTCCCTAGATTGTTTTCATTTTGGGGGTCTGAATTGATTCTGGTTATAGAAATGTTGTGGAAACTGGAATCTTGGTCTTCTTACTTCAACAGTAGGTTAGGCAAGTAGTTATGAAAACATGAGTGTTAAGTAATGGAATGTTTCCAAGCAATGGAGAACAAACTGGTTTACTACTGCCTTGTTGTTATCACATCCTAAGAATTATAGGTACTCTACTCCGTCATAGAAGAGTACAGAGACATTGAAGGAGACACTTTGTTATGCTGGGGCCCCTTGCAGATCTAAGTAACAGAGACTTCATTGGCCCTGTATTTGATTAAGAGCTTTCTATAATTTAGGTAAACAGGTATTTTTCAACATTATTTAACCCACAGTAGGATTTTAGCAAATAGAATTTAGATTTTCCAAATGATTATAATGATATTTTTGAAGTTTAAGACATTTAGAAGAATGTTAGTCTAAGTGATATTGTCCCTAATTGAACTAAGTAAATATTTATGACCTGAAAAGTTTGACTTTCGAATTTCCAAAGTTCAAGCAAAACCATTTCTTTCTTTCTGTAAAAGACCAAATGAAGGCACATGCTATAATTACTGGAAAATCCAAAATGCCTAATATCCTTAATAACAATTACGTTACTTATGTCAGTGACAGAACGGTATTAAACCAAGAATTTTGTTTTTGATAAAATTTAAACTAGATTGCCTTTTTAATCCAAAATTGAATATATTACTAAAATTTTTTTTCTGTCGTTCCCTTTCCTTGCCCCCCTCCCCGACAACAACAAAAAAAATACACCACAACGTAACCAAGAGATGGCTTTTGGATTGTGGTATGTGTTGGACTGTTCAAGGGTATTATGTGATTTGATTAGTGTAGGTTAATCAGTAAGCAAAATGATTTGTTTGGAAGTGAGAATTGAATTAATAGTCAATAAATGAAACCATCTTACTCATGAAACCATCTTACTCAGAAAATATTAAATATAGGGTTAAATTAACACAAATATTATTTGTTTAGAATATGAATTCTTTTAACTCTATAAATGTCCATACAAGATTGTGTAATTCTTGAACATCTGTTAATTGAGGACACGAATAAGAATTTGCAAAAAGTGTTCTTTCTTTTACTAACAGTTGGCCCAGTTGGCCAGTTAGTTAAAAAGTGAAAAATCCAATCAATTATCATATATATATATATATATATATATATATCAGTCTCTCTCTATATATGCATCTATCTACATCTGAAGTTGTTTGGGACACATAGGAATAGTTTTAGCTGTTTGGCTCTCCTGTGTTGCCAATGACCAATTGAACCAATATTAATTCAACCAATTGAATACCTATGCAATAGCAGAAAGTGTAAATAGGGTAATAAAATGTGAATTTAAAAAAACCAGATCAGGATTGTTATTAAAATTTAGGCCATATATTTTTGCCATATTAAAACTCATTTGGTTTAAAAGGTATGTCCTGTATTTCTAAAAATAGGAAAACTTAGTCTTTTAAGGAGAGATTGCATTATATAGATCTTTTGGTAAACTTCACATTGACTGCTTAATAAAGTGCTTGACAATATGCATTACAGAAAAAAATGAATCAATATTTATGCCTTATATACAAGTCTATAATTGCTCATTTATTATGAGAACATATAAATATGCATTCATACACACTGGTACCCAGCTTAGTGTCTGGCACTTAGTCAGCATTCACTATATATTTACTGAATTAATAAATAAAGGCATATAATTATATAACTCAATGTACATCTATTTCTTAAACTTATAACTAATTTTTAGATACCAAGTATTGACTCCTATCCAGTGAGCCAAACTAAAGTTGTTTTTTTTAACCTTAACAGTCTCATACATGGTTAAATAATTATGGTCCACTAGAATATAACAAATGACTATAATGACTTCTCATTTTTAATAATTTTATTGATAAAATGATGTTATATGTACCTTTATCCAGAGAGCCAACATGACATTCTACCTGTTAAAAAATGGGGGCAGGTACTTAGTTTTATACCCTGTTCCCTGAAATAAACTCTAAAACTAGTGTGATGCTCCAGCAGATCCATTTACCTTACTGTTAATTTGGGTTACAAATTAACCCAAAGACTGGGTTCCCTGAAAAAAATCAATAAAAAATATCATTTTCAATACCATTTAATTTACACGATTTGACTATCCAGCTATCCTACAGTTATGTTTTGTTTTTATTCAATGGATTGAATGCTGTGTTTTGTTTTCAACAGATGTGACTCTGAGTGCACTGGAGAACAATTTATGCATTTGGCTTAGAATGTTAAATGAACATACCATCTAATGATTTGCCCAGTATAAGCAGTCACTTTTAGAAGTGATATTGAAAGCAAGAAAAATTACTTAAGGGATCAGTTACATCTAAAATGATGAAATCAATAACAATATTTTCTCTGGGATTCTTTCTCTCTGATAAGCAAAATCTTTGCTTAAAAGCCGCATTAAAATTTAATCACAATCTGTGTGCGTTAGCAATTGATAATTTCTGGACAGCTGTCTTCTGCTTTGTTTAAGTCTTGTGTTCCTTCTGTTTAAGCTATGCCTTTTAATAGCTGGATTAAGTACATTTGGTTTTAAAATATATTATTAGAATATGATCATATTTTATCATTTTGCAACAGTGGATTGCAGTTTTGTATTCCTTTGCAACAATGTTTAAACTAGGGTGAAGACCTCATGGGTGGTGAAACTACTGGAAACTTATATTAGTTCTACCAATAATTTTTTTTCAGAATCCATGAGAGTAGATAACAATTTGTGCTAATGATCTTAAACTAAATACTTTAGCTTTAGACTGTGAGCTGGAATCAGCTCTAATTCATCTTTGTTTACCTGCTTCCGGTATTTTGTCTGCCACATATTGAATAATGAAAATATATGTGTTCAGTGATTTAATAAATAATCCTTAAAGACATTGGCTTATATACTTTTTAAAATTTCTTAACATAGCTCTAAGAACAATCTCTGTTATAGCAATTGAATGTATATGTGTACTGATATCCTCAATATTTAAGGAGATAGATGATCACTTTTAAGTATCAGTATTTCATCATTAAGCACAGATGATGTAACAGCCAGTTCAGCAATAATTGCTATTCCATAGTTACCCTCTCTGTCTGTTTCAAAGGAAGAGAATAAAGAAAGATTATCTTTCAAAGTACTTCCTCTGATTACATCCCTACTCTCTAATCAACTAACACGACTGCCAGAACTTGCAGTGATAATGTCATATTTATTATAGGATGACTGTTTAAAAGAATCAATATGTTCGATGTTAGGCTATGCATTTAAGTTTTGAAGGAAAAATAGCTGACACAGTGGTCATATTATAATGCTTTGTGGTAAAATAGTTTTTATTATGTTATTTTAATGTACTCAACTAAATCAATAAGGTTAACTGCATTTGCCAGCATTAGGACCAATAAAATTTGTACCTATTCAATAGCATAATTTACGTGCTGGTATTTACCTTTATCTTTGCATCAGATGCTAATTAATTAAATACTTCTGCTGAAACTAATAAATAAGTAATAATTAGATAAACACATTGCAAAAACATAATTTGAAAGAAGCAGATTGAAGTGGCTTGGGAATATAGGTAGCCATATAATATGTCAATTAAAAGAAAACCTGAAATATTCCAAATATGTCCACAATATGTCCAAATATGTCTGCAATATGTCCAAATATATGCACAATATTGCAAAATTTAAAATAGTGCATATTTTAACATATACAGAAGATGTAACATGGACCTTTAGTTGGTTATCTATGAATAGAAGATTATCGGTCATGTCGATTTGAAAATTAATTTATACGAAATGTAATTACAAGTCAAAATTTGTTCTTTAGATAACATAATTTTGATATGTATAAATTATGTAAAAGAGGTAAATTATTCAACCTTAAGCGGATACTTGATTCCCTTAAATAAGATTGTTTCTTGAGGACTGGGGGACATTGAAGTAAGTGTGTCTTAAAATGCTGTGGCAAGGCCACGGGCAAGATATGCCTCGTTTTCAACCTTGCATCATAAAGAGATTTAAAGATTAAATAAAGAAATGTAAGGATGTATGTTAGCAAGCATACAGCAAATGAAAACTCATTTCCCTTGGAAGTATAATTTCCATAAATTACTAATGTTGGGATTGTTGTTACCTTTATTTCCTCATCATCATTTTTTTTAGTGTTCTATATTCCAGTGTGTTATGTTTAAATGTTCAGGAACTAAAACTGCTTCTACAAAATAACCCTAGAAAACCCTAAAAACTGCAAATTCTTCCAGGGAATTCACCCGAAGTAAAATCATTTTAACATGATTTTTTTTTCCCCCAGCAATTTTCAAAAGCATTTTTTGCCTAAGATCAAATTTTGACACTATCCCTTTTTTTCACACTATGATGTGACTCCTCCTATTATTAAACTTTATGGTTTGAAGTCTTTCTTATTTTACTGCCTACAGCATATTAGGTTACTTTTTTAAGAAAAGGTGAACATATTAGCATTACATAAAATGCTAAAGTGACAAAGAGTTAAACTAGGAATTTTAGATGAATATACTAGCAGTTTGCCATTCTGACAGCAAAAGCCAAGCTAGTGATTTAAAAAAATGCAAGTTTGAAAAATGCAAATGGTGTTATACAAATATGCAGCCATATGTCCATAATACACACATTTTTTGGGGAAAAATTAGTAAAGATTTCTATCACAGAATTGTATCTCAAAATGGTGGGAATCTTGTTTCTTATATTGTGTTCCCAAGAAGATGGTAAGATAGTGAAATTATGTTTCAAATTTTCCTACATATATTAGAGTGGAAAATTCATTATTTTTAGGTTGATGTGGAATTTGGCTCTATGTTTTAATATTCCACTTTGAGTAGGTGTTCTACTTCATCTATAACATAGCAAAATTGTCCAAAATGTCCAGATTTTAGTCATAAAATTTTCTACTCAGACAAGTAAAGTTTAAAACATAGTCTCTTTGAACAAGTTAGCAGTCCTTGGAACTCAAAGCCTATGAGACAAGAATAAAATATAGTTAGTTTGAGTAACGTTAAGCTGTGAAATTTGGATAACCTTTAAGCAACTCTGCTCTGTTGATCACAGAATCAATAACAATAGGAGAGTGGAAGCCAAATGCAAGTGGTGAAACCTCCAACAGGAAAATATCAATTAATCTTTTTCAATAGAGTTGAAGTATGGGTAATCCTCTCATTAAATAGTTTGAACCTTCTTCCAAGTAAACAAAGGAGGGATAATGAATGATGTGGTCTGCCTTGTTTACATGGAGAATCTTCAAGAGGCTTAGGCATAACCTCTCAACACAGAGGTCTTCTTAGCCACTGGTCACTAATTACCCTCTTTTAAAGGTATTTGTGTAAGCAAAGAGACTATGTTTTCAGACTTAACGTGAGAATACCACTTAAGTGCCAATATTTTACACTTAAGCCAATATATTAAGCAGTGTCAAAATCCACGGGCTCCCCACCAAAAATAAAAAAGTTATTTCCAAGATGTATTTAAATAAATGTTCATTTTCTTACAGTTCTTGTCAAAAGAGCTATTTCTGTTATAAGAAATAATTTATGTCTAACTGCTAGAGATACAGTATAACTATTGATTGAACTATTCCAGCACCCTCAGACCTCCAATCACTGTGAAAATTCTGGGCTGTAAGGGAGAAGAGAGGACTGGAATTATCGTCTGTTGTGTCATCTGCCAATAACTTTGCCCTTGATATTTAAGCTATTTGAAAGTAAATGAGTTCTTTAGGCCACTTGTCACCAAGCAAGTGTCATTTAAAAACCACATGATACTTTCAAATTTCTGTATGATACAAGCACCAGTAGTTGTTAATTATTGCCACAGACACTTTGAATGTACCAGGTGTACAGCTATAGTGGACCTAAAAGAAGAGAATTTTACCATGATCTATAACCATGGTCCACATTTCTTACCATGCTTATTCATAGTATCAGTTTCTCAGTGAGCTTACATATATGACCAAATGTATATATATGAAATGCATATCAGTAATCTTAATGTCTGCAGCAGCATTCGTCATGTCTAAAGCACAGTCTGTGTAAGAAGTCAGAATTACTAAATTTGTCAGCACAAAAAACTTTTCATAAAGAGATGCTCAGACTTATGAACAAGGGACAAGAGAGATGAAAATCTGAAATAATTCTAATCCTAGTAAAATGTTTTTTGTTTTTTTGCCAGAAACTCTTCAACAGTTCACATTGTCAGTGCTATTTTCATGCTGTCTCTGGATTTTGCTCTGTGGATTAAAACATGAAAGGTGAAAGAGTTATTCAAGAAGAGATACAAAAAGAAAATTTACATATTCATGTCTATGACCTGTGATTGACTGCTGTTGTCTTTATATCTTAAAATATTATCATTTATTTTGAAGTAAAACTTCCTCTTTAAATATAACAAATAAGCCATGAGGACATTCAGTTTACACATTTATGTATTCTTATAAATTTATAATACTCTTGAGAATAAAACTTAGAGATGGACAAATTTAGAAGAAAATTGACAGAAGTCTATGGCTTTGTCAATAGTGTCCAGTGTTTTAGTAATATATCATCTTGGAAACAACATTGGATTTTAGTATCAGAAATTGTTTCTACTTCTGTTTAAATATTTTATATGCCATATAAAGTTTAAAAAACTGAATAAAAATGTTTGAATGTAGATATAGCTAATTATGTGATAGTGGATAAGTTGCTGAATTGCAGTTTCTTTATCCATAAATTAGAGACATTTTATTAAAACATCTCTAAGAACCATTTCAGCTCTATTATCTATGAATATGGTACAGATGCTAGCATGGAAGAATCATAATCTCACTTAGTCTTATTTATTTTAATGTATCCCCAAAATTTATTCACGCTCTATTAATGGAAATTTTGTATTATGCTAACAAAACTTTAGAAAAATAAATATACATACGTGTATATATAATATATATAAATATATTTACACAAAAACAAGTAAATATATATGAATAAATAGATGACATACTCTTCAAATTGATAATGTAGAGATTGCAGGGAAAAATAAAATGGCTTTTTAATAAAACAAAGTAGGTGTTTTGCCCTTATAACACTATGGCTAGTAGTTAAGAAGGGAGCGACTTATTTGTAGTGACACCAAAACGCCTTGTGTGTAGGAAACCTTAGTCCAAGTTTACTTTTGTTATGCTTTATGTGGTTGATGAAATTCCACAGCATCTAAACACAAAAAACATCGTACTTATTAAAATCACACACAAAATACCCTTCTGCCCTTATGCTTGTTTATTTTTCAAAGTTTCTGTTTGTTAGAGATTGTCTATTATTGGAAAATTAATTTAGAGATGCATTTATGCCTACACAGTCACCATTTGATTTCCAGATACTTGTGGAATACCTCACTGTTGGTTAAATGAGAGATGTGTTGGCCAGTTAGCATACAGTTGAGTTTAGTTGATTTACATCTTTCTGTATCTATTACTAGAAGGTATTTTCTATGCCACTCAAAACATTATTATTTGGTAGATTTTCTAAGTTGTAGTAATGTTT
Source organism: Lagenorhynchus albirostris (assembly GCF_949774975.1). Classification (NCBI taxonomy): domain Eukaryota; kingdom Metazoa; phylum Chordata; class Mammalia; order Artiodactyla; family Delphinidae; genus Lagenorhynchus; species Lagenorhynchus albirostris. The sequence goes on along the minus strand of NC_083095.1, from coordinate 69,030,428 downwards.
ATAATAAGGAAATACTATCATATAATAAATATAAATGAAGCTTACTCTTTTAAATTACATTTTTTCTTTGGTATTTGTTTCTTAAGAACTTATAAAACCTCAAAGAATATCAGTAACTTTGCCTATCTGATTTTTAGTATAACAAAATGTATTATTCATATAAAACAGAGAAGGTATTCAGTACATTTGTTACATGAATGAATGAAAGAATTATGAGTTTTCAGGCATATTGTTTTGCAATTGTTAGCATGACCTGAGGACTAAGCAGGGGCATTTTTATCTTTTTCCTATTTATAATGCAAAAGACAGCTTCAGAAGAATCTTATGGTGCATGCCAAGCCCGTGTCCTCCCTGACATTCTTAAATATAACATTTTTACCTTATAGTCATACTATGTGACATAAAACCAAAAATTATATGCCTATCCTGGTTACTTAAACTCTTATTTCTCAGAATAAGAAAACTACATTTAATGTATCATTTGTTAATAGGTCTGATCTTATTGGAAAAAGAATTAGACTATTTACTTTGGGATAGACAACATGTTTTTCAAAATATGGTAAGAGTGTGTCAAAATAGCAGAAAATTGTTCATTGATCTGAATAAAATTATTATGAATTGTTTATCACCACACACACACACGCAGACACACACACACACACACACACCACAGCTTAACCTAGACATCAGCCAACCTGAGTTGCCAGTGAGGCAGGGACGCTGTCATAATGCCATGAAGAAAAGATGGAGGGTTGGTCTGTACACAGAAACAAGTTCAGTAATTACCTCAAGAACATCAGTAGAAGCAGAGCACCAATGCTGTCCCTGATTTTACCATAATCTATCTCTTATACATCTTCAAAAAAAAAAAGCTCGGACTTTAGACTTGATAATTACATTAGCTTCATTATTTAAAGTAGGGGGTACCCAAGAACTCTGTGATGTAACCCATTTAGGAAAACCCTCTCTCCTAGGATCCTTAACTCTTTGCCTTTTTTACAGTGAAGAGAGAAGACACAGTTTTTAAGCCCCTTCTCTCCTTGCTTTGAGTGAGGGGGAATGAAACACTTCAAGTAAGCAAAGAGAAAGAAAAGTCACAAATGAATCACTAAGTGGAATAAAATCTGTGCTTTCATCAGAACTTTCTGTGACTCATCGATTACTTTTTCTCCTCCACAATATACCATGGTAAAGTCACTGCCTTAGTCACTCAATCAAGGGAAAATTGCATTTGAGTTCATTTCTAAAAATGAAGTCATAAAATTTCCCTGAGTGAAAAATGATGAACTATATTAACTCAGTTTGCATACACCCCAAACAAGGCAGGGAAGAAACCTGATTTGTAACTGTCAATGTCACTGGAATTCAAAGATGTGTAAAATTCCTAAGCTTGTTTTCCATTCAAATTCGGTGAGGGAAAGTACTTTTTTCAATTCTATGGATTTCCAAATTGCTTGCAATTTTTCTTACAAATATAGTAGCTAATTCTTAGGATCTGACTCTATAGTGCTATGATATGGAAAAGACAATTAAAAAGTAGTCATCAGAATGTGTTAGTATTTATAAAATGTGTACTCCCCCCATATATACGTATGTGTGTGTGTGTGTGTGTGTGTGTATAAACTTATCTATGTCTTTGTAAATGGCAAGAACATTTAAATTTGTCACTTAGAACCATATAGTCCCCATTGATCTTTTAATTCAAGTTAGAAACTACAAACCTGAATATCATGAAACAGAATATGTTGAGATTATGTATTAGGTACATATATACAACACCTAATGAGAGCTCAGAAAGAAAATTATTAGATTTCTCCATGGCCAGATTGTATTAATACTTTTAAAAAAGGCTTTAATAATGGTCAGAATAAAATGAGAACTGGTCTTTAAATCAAATACGATATTATCCTTCATATATCATTTTGATTTGCATTCCATGTTCATGGTACCCTCCATGGGATTGTGGAGATATTTATTGTAAAAAATACTTGGACTCTCTAAAGTTGTACCCCCAAAATAATTCCTCTGACATTGTAGGTAAAACAGGTACATGATATAGAAAAAGATAATTTTACTCTCTGAATTTAAGTTTTTAGTTATTGTTGAATAGGTACTGTTGGTATATTTGGCTGAGAAAATGTAATTTTTTATGTGTAATGGATGCCTTTTGACATTTTGAGAGGTTAAAGCCTTATGAGTTGTCTATAATAGACCATATTGCTTGATACAGTTTGGGTCAAATGGATTGATTATCCAGAGTAGTTTACTGCTTAGCTCAGCTGGGAAACTTTCAGCATGGAGTCAAGGACCCTTGCGCTTTAGAAGTTCATCCTGAAACGCCCGTTGCTACTTTTAGGAAGTTCTTTAGATGCGACTTTGGGAACTTAATCTCAATAAAGAAAGATCATCTCTTCAAAGTTCAGACGTGCCATCATTTTGACCTTTCTCACATAGCAGGAAATGAAGAGTAGCACCGTCTCCTTTATCCTTCTCTTCCCTCTCCATGTTTCTAAGTGCTTGACCCTTCTGTCTTCTTCTATACAAGATAAATGACCTTAATTTTATCTCTCTAATCCCCCCAATAAAGGCACTGAACCCAACTTCTTGGGGTTAATTATCTGATCCTCTCTGGCCATCTTCCTACTCAAAGCTTTTGTGTTGTTAGAATTTCCTTCAGCTGGTTTTGTTGCTTGCCCATTAGGTGGGACCCTAGCTGGGCAAACGTCAGGCAAACAAAGAGCCACTGAAATATGTATTTTTTTCCAGAGAAAAATATCCTTTATTTCAATCTCAGCCTAAAATGAGATTTACTTTTCCCTCTAACAAAGCTCTCAGGAGATTCTGTCCAAAAGCTGAGCCAAATGATTTTCAGGAGAGATATATTACTTGCCAAGTTCTCAATTGACTACCTAGGAGAGTATTAGAAAATATAATGATACATGCACACTTTTTTTTTTGTATTTGAGACAGTTAACTTTTAATATTTTCTTTTAAAAATACACAGTAAGTTAACTCTTTAAGTCAATACGCCTCAGAGAAAGAGGGAAAATGGGATTTCAGAGCAAAGGGCAAGTGCATCCTTACTTAGGTTATCAATTCCCACACTCCCAATATCCATAAACCAGGAAGTTCACTCCATAGCACAGAGGAGTCTTGAATGGTAGCTCAGATATTTGAACTATGCATAGTTTACCTTTTTAATAAGAATTTAAAAAATTAATTCGTTGAAATGCACCAAATCTTATTTGTTGAAAAATAGAAATATTTTTAAAATAAAGGTTTGTTTTGCCTTAGTTATGCCAAATTCATTAGAATGTCCTTAAAGGTCTAGGATATTTAAATATTCCTCAACACAACTGAGTTTCCTGTTCATTTCTCAGTCGTAAAAAAAATGTGAAAGAAATGGATTAAGACTTAATCGTTGCTAGGCTAGGTGCGTCTGAAAATTTCCAGGTAAGTCAGAGAGTTCAGATTTACTCAGTGTAAAAATCCTGGGTTGATATCTAGCTTTATCCATACTACATGTCTAGCATTCACCACTCTGGTTCTAATCAGCCCGGCCTGCAGACTTTCTCCTTCCAACCATAGAATCAACAACAACCACTTAAAGAGTCAGGTTGCACAGAACTATAAGGGGAAGTAATCAGACTCCCTTACTGATAATTTTCTCCAGAGTGCAAAACCTTGGAACTTTCAGCTTTGGGGCTAGCCCAGGGGCAAAATAATAGTAATAATAATAACGTTAATAATAATAACACTAATAATGTAACAAACTACAATAATAAAAAGTATATTTCGGATGTATCTTGTATAGGAACTTTTTGAGAAAATGTAACCTTAAACAAAATATTTTCACAGGGAGCATAAGGGTACAGGTAGCCCAAATCAATGATATTCTAAAATGGAAGTGATAACCCTTGTGGCTTTTCAGTGTGACAAATTAATAACCCATACTTCAGACATAAATTTCTTCAGGATGGGCTTAATGAAACAGGTATCAGTTTTTTAAAAATTCATCTCAAGTAGAAATAAACTCTTTCTCTTGTAATTGGTTTTTATGGGAAACTTTGAACTCCTTATGTCCTTAAGACCAGGAAATATGCTTCTTAGTTTATACTAAGTATCAAGAGCAGTGGAAGAAGATGGGAAATTAACTCTGAGAAGGCAGTATTTTTAGTAAGATAGATAATAGCATTTGTAGTTCATGGAGAATTTCTACAATCCAGTGATTCAGGCAAATATTTTTGCTAAGGTGTTTGATACCAAGTTATTTCATTGGGGGTATACGTATATGATTTTCAGGAGAGATATGGTAAATATATAATATATATATTTTTATGTCAGTCTTTATTATCCAAAGGAAAAGGAGACCTGGAAAATAGATGAAGAACCATTTTTTTTAACATCTTTATTGGAGTATAATTGCTTTACAATGGTGTGTTAGTTTCTGCTTTATAACAAAGTGAATCAGTTATACATACACATATGTTCCCATATCTCTTCCCTCTTGCGTCTCCCTCCCTCCCACCCTCCCTATCCCACCCTACTAGGTGGTCACAAAGCATGGAGCTGATCTCCTTGTGCTATGCGGCTGCTTCCCACTAGCTATCTATTTTACGTTTGGTAGTGTATATATGTCCATGCCACTCTCTCCCTTTGTCACAGCTTACCGTTCCCCCTCCCCGTGTCTTCAAGTCCCTTCTCTAGTAGGTCTGTGTCTTTATTCCCGTCTTGCCCCTAGGTTCTTCATGACCATTTTTTTTTTCTTAGATTCCATATATATGTGTTAGCATACGGTATTTGTTTTTCTCTTTCTGACTGACTTCACTCTGTATGACAGTGTCTAGATCCATCCACGTCTCTACAAATAACTCAATTTTGTTTCTTTTTATGGCTGAGTAATATTCCATTGTATATATATACCACATCTTCTTTATCCATTCATCTGTTGATGGATACTTAGGTTGCTTCCATGTCCTGCCTATTGTAAATAGAGCTTCAATGAACATTTTGGTACATGACTCTTATTGAATTATGGTTTGCTCAGGGTATATGCTCAGTAGTGGGATTGCTGGGTCGTATGGTAGTTCTATTTTTAGCTCTTTAAGGAACCTCCATACTGTTCTCCATAGTGGCTGTATCAATTTACATTCCCACCAACAGTGCAAGAGGGTTCCCTTTTGAAGAACCATATTTTTAACTAGTGAATCACATCCTAAAAAATGACAGGCAAGCATAGTAGAGACGTAATAAAAATTTCCTATAGTTAAAATTACTAGTTATTTGCATAATCCCAACATCCGTCTGTTAAAACAATATGTACCCACATATTTTTTGCTTCTAAGAAGAACAACAGGCAAAATAACCATACAGTTAAAATTCATGGATTTGAAAAGAATTATATATGATGTTTATTTATTCTGAATAAATCCCAAATTTACTTTTTTAAATTCTAACTTGAATATAGAACTGCTTCTTAGTTTCATGCCAACTTTGAATAAATGAGTCATAAGAGGTAAAGTTATTGGTTGATAACAGAAAATATAATATCAGTATTCACATTTTGACATTTCTATTGCATCTTTCACCTTGAGAAAATCCAAGGCAATGAACCTGGAAGTCATTTCTATACTCTTAAGATTTGCAAGTCCCAGTTGAATCCAGCTACCTTCTAAGTTATCTCAAAGTATAAGCAGAGAACCCACAGCTCTGTCTGCCTGTCCATCTACCTTGTTGGCATTTGCTACCTAAAGGCCTCTGAGGCCTGGTGAATGTATAATATATGACCCTTTAAATGGTGACCAGTTACATTCAAAAGTACTAAGTCCCTGTCTTTTATAACAACGTGGATGGCCCTTGAGGGCATTATGCTAAGTAAAATGTCAGACAGAGAAAGACAAATACTGTATGTTTTCACTTACATGTTGAATCTAACAAAGCCAAACTCAGAAACACAGAGTAGAATGGTGGTTGCCAGGGGCTAGGGTGTTGGGGAAATGGGGGGATGTTGGTTAAAGCATAACAACTTCTAGCTATAAGATGAATAAGTTCCGGGTATCTAATGTACAGTGTGGTGACTATAGCTAACGATGCTGCATTACATACTTGAAAGTTGTTATAAGAGTAGATCTTAAAAGTTACCACCATACACACACAAAACGGTAATTATGTGTGGGCATGGATGTGTTAACCAACTTTATTGTGGTAAGCATTTCACAGTATACACGTTAATCAAATCATCTTGCTATACACCTTAAGCTTACATAGGTTATATGTCAATAATATCTCAGTAAAGCTGGAAAAAAAATACATATGTAAATGATGCTAGTTAAAAAACAATGGCCAGTTGATCATAAAAGCTAACATCCTTTTATACCCGGTAATGAACCTTTTATACCTATCCTTTCATACCCAGTCCTGACTTTATATGTTAGGATGAGGCATGCCCAGCCATTAAGCAGTTAATCTGTCACTCAAATAGAATCTTAGTATCTTGAAATTTTAAAGGTCCTTCTATGTTATAGAATCCAAATTCCTACCAAGTACAAAAAACAATATTTCTTTTGTATCCACCCTCTGTCTTAATATCCCCAGTAGATGGGCAATTCTAATTATCAGGTAAATATCTGCTGTTGTCTGTACTTTTAATCAGTAGATTCCTACTTTTTATGTTGCAAAGACAAATAAAATGTAAGTTCTTGCTTTCTAAGCTTTAACAGCTGGTAAATAAACAAATACAAACCCAGTGCTAAAGGTACTATGTTGGAATATAACATCACAGCACAGTGGGTACATAGAGGAAGGGAGTGGCTGTTCCACCTGGGTATGAAAGTATCAGACAAGGCTTCATGAACATAAAATACTTGGATAAGATGTTAAGCAAAAAAAAAAAAAAGAAAATCAAATTTATAAAATTGTATTTACAGTATTACCTCAGTTAAATAAAGAAAAAATAAAGAAGCCAACATATGTAACATGATGCTTCTGCACACTGGGTTGATGGATAACTCAGTTTTGTTTTTTCTTTTACATAGTCAGGTAATACCTTTATGTTCAGGGGAAAAAAGTCAAAACACAAACAAAATGTGTAACATCTAGAATGAAACACATTGAGTCTACTGGAGGAAGAAGAGAATATTTTTCACAATTGCCCCACTCTTATTTTAAATAACTGGCTTCAGTAAAGAGAGTCTTTTCAAAAAGAGAAGAGATAAAGAATACTAAGTGGATCTACCCCAGAGACAAACTTAGCAATTCTACTACCTCTACAACAGTCAGATAACATTCACTGTGTCACAATTGAGTGTATATCAGCTTCTAAAATATAGCATGCAGGCACGTGAAACATTATTTGCATTAACACACTCTTTATGGAATGAATTTGAAAGACTTTTCTGAGTTGTCCTAAAAAAAAAAAAAAAAAAAGCAGCCTCCCACAGCTGGCTCCTCTATTTTTGGCTTCTCCCATCCCTGTTTTCATGGCAGCTGAGAAATATTAATGTGAGAAAAGTATCTTTTATTTTAGTCTTTAGAAAAGAACTCAAAGAAAACCTTGCAGCTTCAACAGTAGAGGGTAAGAGTACCAGGATCACACTGTGGCAGTTCATTACTAGAACAATCTTCAGGAAAGAGAATGTTATATAAAATAATATGTTCAACTTACACATGAGTTCCCCGAAGCGTAAATGCTGTTTACATATAATGCTCACTAAACATTTTTGTCTACAAAAGCATATTCTGCAAAATATAATGCTTAATAAACATATTTCACCAAAGTTAACATGTCGCCTAGGAATAATTACAAGAAATAGGTGTGTAATCAATCTCATACATAGAAAAGGCAAAGTGGGGGGAAAAAAGATTTCTTTAATCCACCACCAATCAACAGAAACAAATGTTTAACAGCTCTATTGGAAAATAAGAGAAATACTCAGCTTTATGAGAAACTTTCCTCCTGACCCTCCCTATTAATCATTCATACCTATAAAATTAAGTGCTTCAAAACATTAATCTTGATAAAAGTACCAGTCACATTTGATCTAGCAAATTGGCTTTAAAAATACAGAATTGTAGTTATAGATCCAAACCACATTTGAAAGAGTAATGACAAGTTACTTCAGTTTTATTGAATCAATCAGATCATATGGTGAGTCATTTCCAGGCATATCGATAAACTCATTGATTCCTCTCATACTTGTAGTCACTGGACTATAGAAAAAAGGATCAGTAGCCATTTGACCTTCATTGTGTATTAAACAAACACCAGATGGCAAGGATTCATTCAGGAAATCCATTCTTTCTTCATCATAGTCATGTTCACACTGTTGCTTCCCACTGAGCCTTTATCTCTGTTTGTCATGGTGCCAGAGCTGTCTGCATAGCACCTTTCATGCATCACAGCTTTCAAATCTTGTCCCATTAGTTTCATTTTGTTTCCATCATAAATAATCTCCCACTTTCTCATACACTCTTTCATTATCTAATAATGGGGCTGGGTCATTATACGAAGGAGCCAAGTATTAAAGGGTTAGTTAGTACAGTTTGTCCACTTGGTTTCTGGCCAGTGTGTGAATTATTTATTAAACAGATAAATTTATGCAGCTAAAAAAAGGAGACCTAAAGGATCCAAATATCCTCATCCTGCTAACAAATTTTCAGGAGCACAAGATGTAAAAAAATGAGGACATTTGAATCTCAAATTGGAAACTTTAGAACACTATACCATGAGTGTAACCTAATTCAACCTAATTATTTCAAGAAACACACAAAAGCAAATACCCTATCCTCTGTAAAATTCCATCACGATTCCTCTCCTTGGCCAATCCCTAGACTCATTTGGACATCAGCCAGCCATCTAGAAGTGTTGAAATGCTGGTAAGCATTTACAAGCCAAGTGACTCCATTCTAAGAGTGTTATCCTATGACTAAATTTCACAGAGTCCAAGGAGACTTGTCTTTTTGGAGAATGTCGTATAGAGACAAAATAAGAAAGCTGGACGTTATGTAAGATTTATTGCCAACATTGCAAAGTTTTGTACAAACAAGGCACATTCCTTGGGTCTCAGCAGAGTGGTTCTTCAGTATTCACAGGAAGTTAAATGTTGAGCAAATAAAGTATTCTAACAGCTAGAATCAGATTCTTCCATTATTTAAGGAAAAAATAAGAAGTTTAGAATGCAGTGTGTAGGTGCTGTGAATATGTCAGCACTGAGTTAAATCATCCCAGCCTATTATTCCCACAGGCAGGCCAATTATCAGGGGATAATTGGACTGATAATGAGCATTCTGACTGGTCGAGAGGTCCCTCTCAGGGTACAGCATCCCCTTCCCTTATAAGGCTGTCCTCTGAGCCAAGAATGGCATAAGTTATAAATGGGGGCTTTTTAAAGAATGTTGTATTTTTGAGAAAAATCAGGTTACATTGATTGAAAATAAGATGTTGAATGGGAAACACTACAAGGATGCAAGCTATCTGGAAAACACAATAGAGGTAACGCAATTATTTTGTTTGTTTTTTTGTAAAATACTCCTATTATATGAAAGTGTTTCAACTATGTTTAGAAAAATAAGAAAAAAAAAGAGACCCACTCATGATCTCATCTCCCGAACAGATCCAATTTAATAATTTTGGAGTTTAAAATACATATTTAGTGCAAAATCGGTTGTAGCATTTGGGTTAGCAATTATTCTATTATCTATTGTTATGTGTTGACAGTAAACTCATATTAAGCCCTGTCTATGACAACATATTTAACTAAATATTTTCTGCCTGGAATGCTCTTTCCTGCCCTCTTTCACCAGATAGCTTCTGTTTATTCTTTGACTTCAGCTTAATTTTCACTTCTTTAGGGACAGTTATCTCTGACTTCCCAAAGCTGAATTCTTATTATACCCTCTTATACATTGCCTTTTCCTAGCCCTTATCAATTTATGTTATTACTGGATTAATGTCCATCTCTTCTAGTCAACAGTAAGCTCCATGAGGGCAAAGTGATTCTTCTTTTGCTTAGTATTATATGCCAGAAAAGCACTTCACACATAAAAAGTGCTCAATAAATAATCATTGAATGAACCACTAACTGAATGAATTTTCTACACAGCTCTAGATGGTGAGATGTGAAGAAAGAAGAGAAAATGGTTTGTGGACTGGTCTACGAATAAGAATACACATAGCTAAGGATATAATCTGCTCTGATAATTCCATCACCTTAGCACTTTACTCTTTTAAATCATCAGTCCACTAGCCCTTTCCAATGAGAAAATAACAGAACTCTGTGTGAGCAACTAAATAGGAAGAAAAAGAAAAAAATAGGTAGAGAAAAAGAAATTTCTTAAAGCTCCCAGGAAAAATTATGATTGTTTACCCTCTACATTGTTTTCCCTTGAATGGAAAAAGCATTTCTTCATTAGCTTTCAGGATGGTTCTGGTTTGATATGTAGCTCCTCGGCTCAGAAAAGTTATAAAGCTGAAAAAGAAATTAAAAGCACCCCATCATATACTGCTTGATTCCATTGCGTTCAAACTACGGAATAAAACATAACTAACCATTTCCAATCTGAACCTTAAATCACCAACCTTGTCTCAAATGTCAGCTCATATCTCCTATAAACTACTCAACCTCCTGGCAACATTTGCAAGATTGTCTTGTGTTTTAGTTTTGTCTTAATTGCTAGTACCACCTGAAGTCCCTTTTTTTTTTTTTAAGAAGTAGCAATTCCTTATGGTCTTTTATTATATAAATGGTGAACCCAACTGAAAAGCTATATGAAAATAAATTATGTGTTTCCTTATCTCTGTATTTTATCGTTTTATGTTTTATAGCAATGTATGTTGAAATATTCTGAAAAATTAAATAATTTTGTGGATTTTTTTCAGTAGAATACTTCATTAGACAACCCAGCCACACCATTTCATTTTTTTTAATTATAATTTTTATTTTTAGGGCAGTTTTAGATTCACAGCAAAATTGAGCAAAAGTACAGACAGTATGCATACATGCAAAACCTCCCCCACTATCAATTTCCCTCACCACAGTGGTACATTTGTTACAATTAATGAACCTATGTTGACACATCATTATCATCCAAAGTCCACAGTTTATATTAGGGTTCACTCATGTTGTTGTATGGTCTTTGGGTTTCGACAAATATATAATGACACGTATCCACCATTGTAGTATCACACAGAGTAGTTTCACTGCCCTAAAGATCCTCTATGCCCCTCCTATTCATCCCTCCCTCCTCCCTGATTCCTGTTAACCACAGACTTATTACTATCTCCATAGTTTTGCCTTTTCCAGAATGTCATATAGTTGAAATCCTATAGCGTGTAGACTTTTCAGACTGGCTTCTTTTACTTAATAATATGCATTAGGTTCCTCCATGTCTTTTAGTGGCTTGAGAGTTCATTTCTTTTTAGCAGTGAATAATATTCTATTGTCTGGATGTACCACAGTTTATTTACCCATTCTTATACTGAAGGACATCTAGGACTTACAAGTTTTGGCAATTATGAATAAAGCTGCTATAAACATCCACGTGCAGGTTTTTTCATAGACGTTAAGTTTTCATTGGGGTATGGTCACCTAAGTGGCTGTGCTCTTGTTCTCTGTACATACCCTGCTGGACCAGTGCCTGCTTCACCTATACCCTACTCACAGGATTGACCTTGCTACAGACTTGCCGCTGCCCCAGCTGGTGATTGTTCTAACCTTTAAATCAGAACAGCTCCACCTTGAGAGCTTATCAAAGGGGCGGTGAGGGGTGTGCTCCTCCCTGGTAACCGATGAGCCAATCAGATGTCACTTCCCCCTATAACTGGTAACTTCCCCCTCCCCTTGGAGCCAAGACTCCCACCATTCCTGCCCTGTCGTCCGCTGCAGGCAGTAGCGTGTAGTTCCAGGACCTGGCTTCAGACATGTAAGCTCCCCCATCCATTACACCATGGGTTTCTCTGTTTCTGACTCTGGGCTCTTTCTTCAGTCTTGAAGCTGGGCAAGTACAGGCCTCAGAGACTTGGGGGTGCCGCCCAACAATTGGCAGAGCAGCCAGGAGACCAAGGAAACTCAAGTGAGCGCCGAGGTGTCGGGAAATAAGGACGGGCAATGGAAAGTTGCGGCAGCTGTCTACTAGCAGCTTTCCTGCCTGAAAGTTGCAGAAGTAATCCCGGGGTGGCCGTCCACTAGTATGTGGGGCCCTGTGGTGGCTGTCCTTGATGAATGGGGGCCACCAAGAGAGTACAGAGGATTCATGTAATTCAACAGCCCCCAAGGCTGCTGTGGGGCTACTAGCAGCCATTACAGTGGGAAAAAAGAATGGGCTGCAGCTGTGGCTTGGCTGTTGATTTTTAAATTAAGACCACGGAGGCTGAGCCAACAGCTGAGGTGAAGGTTAACTTAAATGCTGATTTTTTTAAAATTTATTTTATTGAAGTATAGTTGATTTACAATGTTGTATTAATTTCTGCTGTACAGCGAAGTGATTCAGATACATGTATATATCTGGAGTGATCCGTATATATATATATATATATATATAATATGTACATATTCTTTTCCATTATGGTTTATTACAGGATATTAATATAGTTCCCTGTGCTATAAAGTAGGACCTTGCTGTTTATCCTTTCTATATATAACAGTTTGCATCTGCAAACCCCAAACCCCCAATCCATTCGTCCCCCTTGGCAATCACAAGTTTGTTCTCTATGTCTGTGAGTCTGTTTCTGTTTCATAGATAAGTTTATTTGTGTCAAATTTTAGATTCCACATAGAAGTGATATCATATGGTATTTGTCTTTCTCTTTCTGACTTCACTAGTATGATAATCTCTAGGTCCATCCATGTTGCAGCAAATGACGTTGTTTCATTCTTTTTTATGGCTGAGTAATATTCCATTGTATATATGTACCACATCTTCTTATCCATTCATCTGTCTATGGACATTTAGGTTGTTTCCATGTCTTGGCTACTGTAAATAGTGCTGCTATGAACATAGGGGTGCATGTATCTTTTCGAATTATAGTTTTGTCTGAATATATGCCCAGGAGTTGGATTGCTGGCTCAAATGGCAGCTCTGTTTTTAGTTCTTTTTTTTTTAACACCTTTATTGGAGTATAATTGCTTTACAATGGTGTGTTAGTTTCTGCTATATGACAAAGTTAATCAGCTATACATATACATATATCCCCATATCTCCTCCCTGTTGCGTCTCCCTCCCACCCTCCCTATCCCACCCCTCTAGGTGGACACAAAGCACCAAGCTGATCTCCCTGTGCCATGCGGCTGCTTCCCACTAGCTATCTATTTTACATTTGGTAGTGTATATATGTCCATGCCACTCTCTCACTTTATCCCAGCTTACCATTCCCACATTCCGTGTCCTCAAGTCCATTCTCTACTTTTAGTTTTTTGAGGAACCTCTGTACTGTTTTCCATAGTGGCTGTATCAATTTACATTCCCAGCAACAGTGTAGGAGGGTTCCCTATTCTCTACAACTTCTCTAGCATTTGTTATTTGTAGACTTTTTAATGATGGCTATTCTGACCAGTGTGAGGTGGTACCTCATTGTACTTTTGATTTGCATTTCTCTAATAATTAGGAATGATGAGCATCTTTTCATGTCGAATGCTGACTCTTGTTCCTCTGAAAGTGAGGCATGTGACTGTGAGTGAATGATTTGTATTACTGTCTATTACTGTTATTTGTATAAACTGGAAAAAAAAAATCCCTGAAAATGGCCAAGTTTGGAATCTTTTGACATTCTAAAACTTGTTTTTGCTCATGCACTTAGAGGAAGCTAGCTTTCTAGAAGCAATCTGGTATTTCTCTTCTTGTGCCTTTGAGATGTAAATGACCTACCTGGGCTTTCAGGAACTTTTATCATCTGATCCCTGAGAGTGAAGAAAAAAGAGAGAGAGACCTTTTTAAACTCTATAGGAATAGTTATGTTGTGGGAATATCTATCTATAATAGTTTCTCCAGATTTTGGTAACTTGCAACTAAATTAAGTTAAATGAAGAGAATTCGTTGACTATCTGGGTCATTTCAAATTGGATAAAATATTGGAACATTAATTGCTGGGCAGGTCTAAGCTTACCTACCTCTGCCTTCTTAGGAGAGAAAGACTAAAGTGTAAATTTTCCAATCAGGAAATGCTGGTATGGTAAACAGTTCACAATTACTTGATTCTTGTTTTTTTGCCAGAGATTTAAAGTTTTTAAAGGTTAAGATTATAACCAGTCATAATTGTAGTTATTGTAACCAAGTTTCTTTAGTAATTACATTGTAATCATGTGTTTAACCATGCCTTTTTAAATCTTTTGTCACTTTTAGACAGTTGTACTCTGATGCTTTTGCAAAAGTGCTTCAAGAAGATTCATAGGAAGAACACTTTGACAAATACAGGTCTCTGATAAATTTCAGGTCATACTGCTGAACTGGGTTAAAAATTAAAGAGTCCTAAGGGAAACACTGATGCCTTCATAAAAAGTTAACAAAAGGATTGGTGAATATGATCATAATTTTTATGGTCTTTTGTCTGGAATATTACTGGTTTTGACCTGTATTTTCCAGATATAGGGAAGGCCTTCTCCTCAAGTTAGTTACAACCTAAGGCAATTTGGTAAACTACACCTGTGGGTAGAATTGAAACGTTTTTCTTTTCTCTCTGCCTGGTCCCTCCAGAAATTGGAGACTCTTGGGTTCTGAGCAGCCTTATCGGGTGAATGGGAAAGACTGTCTCCAGGCATGTGCAGGAATCTCAAAATTTTGGGGACCTCTAAAAGAGGGAAATACACCGAGGTGGGGCCTGATGGCAGGCTTCTGGCATGGCTTTCCTGGCCTTGAGAGGCCTTTTGGGAATTCAGTCTGAGACTTCTTCTGAGGAGTTCCACAGCCAATTTGGAGGAGCCTCTGCGGTCAATTGACCAGACTTATTTTACAAACAAATCAGTCTTGATTTGGCTATATTTGGTGGAGATGAGGGTAATTTAGAGAGAAAAATATTATGTTTCAATAGATACTAAATTCTAGTCCTGTTAATCGAGGTCTAGATTTATAAGACTTATTGTGTTAGCCACACATTTACTCTGATGTTCAGAAGGAAAAGAAAATTATCTAGTGAAGTTGTCACAGAGTATAACTACTCATGATGTGTAACGCTGCTTGCTTTAAGTCTGCTGCTAAAAGCACATGTACAGTGCTTGTGTAACAATTTGGTATAAATGATAAAATGTATAGCCTATAAAATATCTCCCCATCAACATACCTCTGAGATTGCTCTGATCAGTTTTCCCCCAATGTGGATAACTGTGCAAATATAAAGGAGGCCTAGCCCCTAGGGACATGATCTGAACCCAGGGCAGGTAGGCAGGCAGTATTCACCCTGGCTTCAAGGGACATATACTTTGGTCTATCAAAAGATTTGCAATCAGAAGTGGAAATGATGGGAAAATCTTCACGTGTGGAGGTATGATTAAGTCATTCTGGCTTATACATGGTTTAACTTAAATTTTATTGACCAGAGTGGCCTGTTCCATGACCTGTCGAACATGCATTATACATCTGGTTTGGCCACTGTGGAAAGAAATGCATTTGAAAGTCAAATTGGAGTAGCTTTGGTTCAGACATCCGAGGTAAAACTAGGTGACCATTGTACATGTGATTTTGGACACGTTCCTGTATTACTGAAAACTTGAGTTTTCTGAACAGTATTGAAGACCAGGACAAAAACCACAGGCAGGTGTGGTATTATTTCAGGTGTGGTTACTGCTTGTATTTTGCTTCATGGTCACGATCTTCCCTGTGTTGTGCCTGTTAGATGTCTTACATTTCATCCCTCGCCTGAGTGAAGGAAATCTATTGGAGGACTGGGAAGCAACAATGGCCTCACTGCAAAATGAGGCTAATTGCTGGGTCTACGGTGAGATGGCGTTTTTGTCCTCCTCTGGACTTCCATAAAAAGTTGACCCAGCTAATGTGACTATGTGGGGACAACGGACAAGGGACGGGGGGAAAGGCTCTCACCATCTTCCTGTCCTATATGCCAATACATCAGAAGGACCACGCGTCAGTAAACGTTACTGTACAACTGATTGCCCATGAGCCTCCCTGGGCTATGCAGTGTGGAGTGGAAAAGGCTGGCTTCTGGACACACAAGTCCAACTAGTGGGATTAACTGTTTTTCGTTTAAAAAGACCTAGTGGATCCCCCCGCAATGGCACTCAGTGTAACATGGAGTAGCAGACCTGTACTGTGACTGCTGCCTCCTGGCTAGGCCACCAGGATGTTTCTTTTAGGGCCAGGGCATGCTGCTCCCCATGGGGGTGGCTCTGGGTTTGTGAAAACCAGGGGTGGGCTCACCTTCCTTATAACTGGACAGGACACTGCCATCATTGACTCCCTCTCCATTGACCTGGTAAGCGCTTGGCTCCAAAATTTGCCCGCATCCTGGTGAATGACTGTTATTAGCATACGAGGTATCTTACTTTTGATATTCTTTAGCTGCTGGATTCTGTATTGTATTTGTGGTATCTGGTGGCAGCTCCCCTCTACATACCTGACCTCAGGGATACTGTGGAAGGGGGATGGAACAAGATTGTAAGGGTCCTTCAGGGTATGCAGGGGTGAAGTGTATGATCAGGTCACCCAAGGTGGCTGTTCTCTTGCTCTCTGTACATCCCCTGCTCGACCAGTGCCTGCTTCACCTATACCCTACTCACAGGATTGACCTTCTACAGACTTGCCACTGCCCCAGCTGGTGATTGTTCTAACCTTTAAATCAGAACAGCTCCACCATGACAGCTTATCAAAGGGGCGGTGAGGGGTGTGCCCCTCTGCTAGTTTCCCTGGTAACCGATGAGCCAATCGGATGTCAATTCCCCCTGTAACTGGTAACCTCCCCCTCCCCCTGAGCCAAGACTGCTGCCATGTCCTGCCCTGCTCCCCTCTGCACGCAGTAGCATGTAGCTCCAGAACCTTCAGATATGTAAGCTCCCCGATCCATTACACCATGGATGTCTCTGTTCCTGACACCAGGCTATTTCTTCATTCTTAAAACTGGGCAAATACAGGTCTTGTAGGTCTAGCGGGTGCAGCCCAACAGTTACTGTGGTAAATACCAAGAAGTGCAATTGCTGGATAATATAGTAAGTTTAGTTTAGAAATTGCCAAGCTGTGTAATAAAGTGACTGTACCATTTTGTATTCCCACCAGCAACAAATGAGAGTTGCAGTTGCTCCACATACTTGCTAGTCTTTGGTATTTCCAGTGTTTTGGATTTTGGCCATTCTAGTAGTGGTGTAGTGGCATCTCTTTGTTTTAATTTGCAATTACCTAATGACATATGATGTTGAACATCTTTTCATATGCTTACTTGCATTCTGTATATCTTCTTTAGTCAAAGTTCGTTCAGGTCTTTTGCTCATGTTTTAATCAGATTGTTAATTTTCTTATTGCTGAGTTTTAAGAGTTCTTTGTGTGTTGGGAATAATAGTCCATTATCAGATATGTCTCACGCAAACATTTTCTCCCAGTCTTTGGCTTGTCTTCTCATTCTCTTGACGTTGTCTTTCGCACAGCAAAAGGTTTTAATTTTAATTAAGTCCAGCTAATCAATTGTTTTTTTCATGGTTTGTTCTTTTTGTGTTGTATCAAAAAGTCATTGCCATATCCAAGGCCACCTAGATTTTCTCTTATATTCTAGAAGTTTTATAGTTTTGCAATTTACATTTAGATTTGAGATCCATATGGAATTAATTTTTGTGAAGGGTGTAAGTTCTGTGTCTAGATTCAATGTTTTGCATGTGCGTGTCCAGTTGTTCCAGTACCACTTGTTTAAAAGACTGTCTCTTCTCCATTGTGCTGCCTTTGCTCCTTTTGTCAGAGATCAGTTGACTATATTTACGTGGGTCTATTTTGGGTCTCTGTTCTCTTCCACTGATCTATGTCTATTCTTTCACCAATACCACACTGTCTTCAGTAGTATAACTTTATAGTAAGTCTTGAGGTAGATAGTGTCAAGTCCTCTGACTTTGTACTCCTTCATTGTTGAGTTGGTTGTTCTGGGTCTTTTGAATCTCCATATAAACTTTGGAATCAGTTTGTTGATATCAACAAAATAACTTACTGGAATTTTGGGGGAATTGCATTGAATCTATAGATCAAGTTGGGAAGAACTGACATCTTGACAATATTGTCTTCTTATACATGAACATATAGTATCTCTTCATTTATTTAGGCTTCTTTGATTCTGTTCGTCAGTTTTATGGGTTTTCTCATATAAGATGCTTGTATAGATCTTGTACATATTTTGTTAGATTTATACCTAATTATTTCATTTTTGAAAGTGCTAATGTAAATGTGTTTTTAATTTCAAATTTCACTTGTTCATTACTGGTATATAGGAAAGTAATGGACTTTTGTGTATTAATCTTGAATTCTACAACCTTGTTATAATTGGTTATTAGTTTCAGGAAGTTTTTTGTTGTTTGGGATTTTTACTTAGACGATCATGTCATCTGCAAACAAAGACAGTTTTAGCCTATATGCTCTCTCAATTTTTGTCTGTCTGAGAAAGTCTATTTCTTCCTCACTTTTGAAGGATGATTTCACAGGGTGCAGAACTCTAGATTAGTAGCTTTTTTCTCTAAACACTAAATATTTCACTGCACTCTTTGCTTGCATGATTTCTGAGGAGAAACAGGAGTTAATTCTTACCTTTGTTCCTCTAAAGGTAATATGTTTGGATTCCTCTGTCTTCTCTCAGGATTTTTTTCTTTATCTTTGATTTTCTGAAGTTGAATATGATATGCCTAGGTGTAGGATTTTTTAATGTTTATCCTACTTATTCTACTTATTGTTCTCGGGGCTTCCTGGATCTAAGGTTTAGTGTCTGACATTAATTTGGGGAAATTCTCATTCATTACTGCTTTGAATGGTATTGCCATTACATATATGTTATACCTTTTATCATTGTCCCACTATTCCTGGACATTTTATGTTTTCAGTCTTTTTTCTCTTGCTTTTCAGTTTTGAAAGTTTCCATTGTTATATACCGAAGCTCAGAGATTCTTTCCTCTTCTATGTTCAGTCTACTGATGAGCCCATTAAAGCATTCTGTATTTCTGTTAGATTGTTTTTTATCGCTAGCCTCTCTTTTTATTCTTTCTTAGGTATTTCATCTCTCCGCTTACATTGTTCCCGCATGTTGTCTAATTTTTCCATTAAAACCCTTAGCATATTAATTAATTATAGTTTTTTAAAAATTCCGGGCTTCCCTGGTGGCTCAGTGGTTGAGAGTCCGCCCGCCGATTCAGGGGACACGGGTTCGTGCCCCGGTCCGGGAAGATCCCACATGCCGCGGAGCAGCTGGGCCCGTGAGCCTTGGCCGCTGAGCCTGCGGGAGAGGCCGTGACAGTGAGAGGGCCGCGTACCGCAAAGAAAAAAAAAAATTCCTTTTCTGATAATTGCAAGATTCCTGCCATATTTGAGTCTGGTTCTGATGCTTGTTCAGTCTACCCAAACTGTGGGCTTTTTCCCTGTTATTTTTTTGTTGAAAGGTGGACATGATGTACCAGTCAAAAGGAATTGTGTTAATTAGGCCTTTAGTAATGTATTGGTAAAATGCGGAAGGAGATAAGTGTTCTATAGTCCTCCCATTAGCTCTCAGTCATTTGGTGAGCCTGTGCCAGTGGACTGTGAATTTCACAGCTTCTCGGGTTTTTCCCTTCCCCCAAGTCAGTTAGGCTCTGATAATACCCCAGCAGATTAGGCTCTGGTTAAAAAGTTTCTCCTCAGGGCAGGCCTTGTTGAGAAGAACAGAATACTCCATGTTTCAAAATTGTTCCTTTTCTCCTCACCCTGCCTGAAGCATGAGGGGATTTTTCTCTGATATTCACCGTGAGGGCCTGGTAAAGCTCCAACAGGTAAAACCCACCTGTGACAGTCCTCCTGGAGTTTTTAAGTCTCAGTCTTGTCCACACTGAGCCTCCAGCAAGTCATCAACTACAGTTGAAGTTTTCTTACTCTCAACACTGGCTCTCACAGAGATTTCTGCTCATGGGTTTCTGCACTGGTAAATTGTGTTTCTCTTTATCTACTTGTCAGTCTTTGAAATTTGGGGGGGCGGTGGTTTGCCCTATGACCTCGCTTGTATAATGGATCTAAGAAAGGTCATTTATTTTTCAGTTTGTTCAGCTTTTTATTCATTGTTAGTATAGAAAGTGTAGACTTTTAAATTCCTTACATGCGAGACCAGAAACCCTACCATCTTATTTTTACAGACAATTATATTGGGAGTCAGAAAGTTAGCTAGTTTTAAGGTTTCAAACTATAAAGGCATTTAGGGACATCCTGCACAGTTACCTATGAAGAGGTCTCATAAAAAGAGCTTTCTCATGGATAGACTTGACACCACAGGGCTGAGGGAAAACCACCTTGGTTTTTTGCTAAATTCATCTACATCATTAGACAGTCACTTCCCCCAGCCTTTGAACTGCCATTAGCAGTAGTTACAAAAGCACACAGAAGCTCCACAGGTAAGACTGCTTCTTCCATAGCTTCCATTTCACCAGGACAGTAGTTAAGAAAGGGTTCTGGATAGCTAGTGGGAAGCAGCCGCATAGCACAGGGAGATCAGCTGGGTGCTTTGTGACCACCTAGAGGGGTGGGATAGGGAGGGAGATGCAAGAGGGAAGAGATATGGGAACATATATATATGTATAACTGATTCACTTTGTTATAAAGCAGAAACTAACACACCATTGTAAAGCAATTATACTCCAATAAAGATGTTAAAAAAAAAAGAAAGAAAAGGTTCTGAATTTAGGGTGTTCACAAAAAGACCTCTATCCCACTATCCTGCAAAATTTTCAACCTTACATTCACTATCAATTTTTAGGTGCTAATACGCCCTTTCCGTAGTAACTATAGAAAGCCCAGGACTCCCCTAGAACCCTATGAACAGAAGGCAGTCCAATCCTCTTGCACTCACCACCCTCATTTATTTCCTAGTGTGCTTCCTTCTTTATTTTTCTCAATAGCACATATCACCATATCACACACACACACATATATATACACACACATATATATATAATTTATTTGCCACCCCACGAGAATATAAGTTCTGTGAAGTTAGGAACTATATCTCGTTGGTTCACCTATGTGCCTAGAGCCTAAAACAGTGCCTGGCACATAGTAGGTTTGCAAATGTTCATTGAATGAATGATTCATGAGTGAAGAAAAGGATTTTCAACCAAATTGACTCTATGTCTAAGATGTCAATCAGTTTGGATAGTTTTAAAACTCAGTTGACTTACATTATTTGACTGACAAATACATTCAGTCAAAAATGTCATTACGTAGGCATAATATATATGATATCTTCTCACTAATATAATTATATGTAAACTTATTTGCATTCCCCAAAAATATTTACCCAATGATACAATATACTCAAACTCTAGAACACAATATATGGCAAAATGACCTGAATGAGGTTCAGTAATGTTTTAAATGTGATCATATTCATATAGAAATGCTCAGAAATATTTTACTAAAATAAAATGTTATGTCTAGAAAATAAATACTAAAACTTTAAAAAACTTCTTGTGACTGGATGGTGCAATTGTAGGTATTGTCATTTTCTTCTTTACACTTTTTGATACTTTCCAAATTTTCTACAATGAATATGTGTTAATTCTATAATAAGGGGGAATTTTAAATTTTTATTTATTTATTTATTTATTTATGCATGCATGCATGCCGCACTGCAAGTTTTGTGGGATCTTAGTTCCCTGACCAGGGATTGAACCCTGGCCCCCCAGCAGTGAAAGTGCCAAGTCCTAACCACTGGACCACCAGGGAATTCCCAGGGAAATATTATTTAAAACAAAGAGTATTTTAAGATTCTGAAGGTAAAATGTAAATTGCACAGTAAAAGTAAAGATAGAGAGTTTAGATAGAATGGTCTGTTTTCTCATTTATCTTAATATATAGAGCACAAATGTGGAAGCTTTTTGTCACCTCTGTGTAGACTACTAGTTCTAAAACCATCATCATCAAAGCCATCTAAAGTCATCAGAGTGAATGATTTAATTTCTATTTTTATCAGTATTAATTATTTGGGGGCTCTTTTTTTCTATTTCATGTGAATCAAGTAGCATATTTTGTTAATAAACTTTATTTTTAGAACATTTTCAGATTTACAGAAAAAATATAGTAGTGATTTCCCATAAACTCTGTACCCAGTTTCCCCTATTATTAACATCTTACATTAGTATAGTACATTTGTTACAATTAATAAACCAATACTGATATATTACTTTTAACTGAAGTCTATACTTTGTTCAGATTTCTTTAGTTATTACCCAATGTCCTCTTGGTTTTGTCTTTCCAGAATCCCATCCAAAATGGTACAACTAAATGTACCATGTTGCAATTAGTTGTCAGATTCCCTTAGGCTACTCTTCACTTTGAGAGTTATTAGAGTTTCCTTGTTTTTGATGACCTTCACAGTTTCTAGGAGTACCGATTAAGTATTTTGTAAACTGCTCCTCTATTGGGATTTGTCTGATGTACTTCTCAATAGTAGACTGGGGTTATGTTTTTGAGAGGAAGACCATAGACGTGAAGTGCCATTATCCTCACATCATATCGACGGTACATACTATCAACATGACTTACCATTGTTGATGTTGACCATTATCTGGGTGAGGTAATGTTGCTGAGGTTTCTCCACTATAGAGCAATTGTCTCTACCCCTTGCCATACTGTACTTTTTGGAAGGGAGTCACTATGCATAGCCCTCACCTAAAGACTGGGGAATTATGTTCCATTTCTTTGAGGATAAAGTACTCAATATCTACACAAATTATTTGGAATTCTTCTGCAAGGGATCTTTGTCTCTTCTCCTTCATTTATTTATTCAGTCATTTATTTATATCAGTATGGACTTATGGGTATTTATTTTATACTTTGGTTAAATTTCAAGACTACTTTATTTCTCTGCTCATGGTCCTGTTCCTAGCTATTGAGAACTTTTTCAGTGGTATCTTGTGTCTTTTTTAACATACCCCCATCAGTGTGTGTGTGTGTGTGTGTGTGTGTGTGTATGTGTATGTGTATGTGTAGTATTTCTCCACTTGCTGGTGTTATAAGATGATCCAGGCCTATCTTGTGTATTTCCTGCCCCAAACCTAGAATCAGTCATTTTTCTTTGGACCTCTGGTTCCTTTTATTGGGAAATGGTATTAGAAACCAAGATTGGGGTACTAGGTATACTCTTTGCTTTCTTTTAGGCCTTCTCTGCTACAAAGGAAAGAAATATTTGTGTGCCTGTTAACCCATGTATATACAAATATCTATAAATAGTGCTATATGTAACCATCTGTATATGTATTAAGCTAAACATAACACTGATGTCTCCAAGTCTAATCAGTTGCTTCATTGATGATTTTATTCTCATTCCTTTGCTTAACTGTAAATTCTTAGTCCAACAGTAAGAAAGCTGGCTCCCACAATCCACAATCTATTTACTTAATTATTCAGTTCCAGTATACATGTATAGCAGTATCAGCAATGTTAATCCATACTCCCATGGGGGGAAAAACTTTACAAACTATAGTATAGTGCTTATGTATAGTTCTTTTGCCTTTAGTCTTACAGACTCTACTTATTTCCAAAGTTAAGTCAGTACCTTTTCTCCCTACCACCTTCAGTGAGATTGTTTCACTTTTTTGTAATAAGGTTATATTTTTTGTCATATACTGCATTCCATCCTGAAATCTCAGGACCTACTAACTGATTTTTCAAATTTGCATACACTGTTTCACTCTCTGTATAGCACTCTTCTATGGGTTTTGACAAGTGCATAATGTTATATATCCACCATTGCAGTTTTATACTGAATAGTTTCACCACCGTGTAAGTCCTCTGTGCTTCTCCTGTTTGATTCTTTTCCCCATCCCTCCTGCAACCACTGATCTTTTTACCATATGTGTTTGCCCTTTCCAGATGTCATGTAATTAGAATTATATAGTTTGTAACCTTTTCAGGCTGGTTTCTTTCACTTAAAAATGATAATTCATATTTTTCATATGAAAATTCAATTCAAAATTGATATTTATTTCTTATCGCTGAGTAATATTTCATTTTACTTGAGGTACTACAGTTTGTTTATTCACTCACCTATTGAAGGACATATTGGTTGCTTCCAGGTCTTAGTGATGATGAATAAAGTTGTTATAAACATTTTTGTGCAGGCTTTCTTGTAGACGTAAGTTTGCAAAAATTTGGACATGTATCTAGAAGCATGATTGCTTATGCTATGATCAGATGGTAAGACTATGTTTAGCATTACAAGGAACTTTCCAACTGTCATCTAAATTGACTGCACCATTTTATTGTCCTACCAGGAATGTTCCAAATGCTCACCATCTTTGGTATTATCATCTTTTTTTTAAATTTTACCCATTCTAATAGGTATGTAATGGTATCTCATTGTTGTTCTAATTTGGAATATCCCAATGACAGATAATGTTGATCATTTTTTCATATACTTATTTTCCATCTATATATCTTCTCCAGTGAGTTTGGGTTCTTTTTGTTTTGTTTTACTTTTTAAATTAGGTTGTATGATTTCTTATGGGTTGAATTTTAAGAATTATTTGTATATTTTAAATACAAGTTCTTTTCAGGTATGTGTTTTGCAAATATTTCCCCTGGTTTGTGACTATTATTATTATTCTCTTAATAGTGTTGAATTAAATTTGCTAATATATTTTTGAGGAATTTTGATCTGTGTTTATGAGAGATATTGATCTGTAATTTTCCTTCCTTGTAATGTCTTTGGTTTTGATATTAGGGTAATGCTGGCCTCATAGAATGAGTTAGGTAGTGTTTCTTCTACATTTATATTCTGGAAGAGACTGTGGAGAATTGGTATGATTTCTTCTTTAAATATTTGGTATAATTCACCAATGAAACCATTTGAGCCAATGCTTTCTCTTTTGAAAAGTAATTGTTAATTCGATTTCTTTAACAGATGTAGGCTATTCAAATTAGATATTTTCCTTGTGTAAATTTTGGTATTTTTGTATCTTTCAAGGAACTGATCTTTTTTTAAATAAGGTATCAATTTGGGAGCATAAATATTCTTCTCTTATTCTATTAATGTTGTTGGAACTGGTAGTGATGATCACTCTTTCCTTCCTTTACTGTGAATTTGCTTATTCTCTGTTTTTTCTTGTTTAATTTGCCAACAGGTTTATAACAATTTTATTGATCATTTCAAAGAACCAGTTTTTGGTTTCATTGATTTTCTGTTTTTCTGTTTTTAATTTCATTGATTTCTGCTCTAATATTCTTTTTTTCTTACTTGATTTAGTCTCAATTGGTCTTTTTTCTCTAGTTTTGCAAGGTGAAAACTTAGATTATTGATTACAGATCTTTCTTTTTTTCTAAGTAATGTATTTAATACTATAAATTTCCCTCTAAGCACTGGTTTTGCTGAATTCCAAAAATTTTGAGAGGTTGTATTTTCATTTTTGTTTAGGTCAAAATATTTTTTAAGTTCTATTGAGATTTCTTCTTTGACCCATATGTTATTTTAACGTGTATTGTTTAATCTCCAAATATTTGGGAGTTTTTCTAGCTATCTATGTGTTACTGATTTATAGTTTAATCCCACTGTGGCCTGAGAACATACCCTGCATGATTTATTTTATTTTAAATTTATTAAGGTGTTATAACCGAGCATATGGTCTGTCATTAATAATGTTCCAGGAAATCTTGAGAAAAATGTTTATTCTGCCAGTGTTGGATAGGGTATTCTATAAATGTTAATTAGTTCAGGTTGATTCATAATGCTCTTCAGTTCAACTATATCTTTACTGACTTTCTGCTTGCTGATGTATCAGCTATTGACAGAAAGGTAATGAAAACTGCAACTATAGGGCTTCCCTGGTGGCGCAGTGGTTGAGAGTCCACCTGCCAATGCAGGGGACACGAGTTCGTGCCTCGGTCTGCGAAGATCCCACGTGCCACGGAGCGGCAGGGCCCGTGAGCCATGGCCGCTGAGCCTGCACGTCCGGAGCCTGTGCTGCGCAACGGGAGAGGCCGCAACAGGGAGAGGGCTGTGTATCGCAAAAAAAAAAAAACAAAAAAAAAAAACAAGTACTGCAGTTATAATAGTGGATTTATCTATTTCTCCTTAAAGTTTTATCAGTTTTTATCCCACATATTTTGATGTGCTTTTATTTAGGTATATACATATATTAAGAATTATTATATCTGCTTGGAGAATTGACCCTTTATCATTATAGAAGCCTGTCTTAATCCCTAATAATTTTCCTTGATCTGAAGTCAACTATATCGGAAGTTAATATAGCCACTCTTGTTTTCTTCTGATTAGTATTAACATGATATCTCTCTCTCTGTTCCTTTACTTTTAGTCTGAAAGTGGACTTCTTATAGTGGACTTCTTCTAGACATCATAGAGTTGTCTTTTTTAAAAATACAATAATCTGTCTTTTAATTTGTATAGTTAGGCCATTCACATTTAAAATGTATTTTGATATAGCTGGATTAATAACTACCGTGTTTCTGTTTTCTGTTCATTGCATTTTTCTTTGTTTTCTCTGATTTTAATTCAACATTTTCTATGACTCCATCACCATTCCTCTTTTAGCATATCAATTCCCTTCTTGAGTTCATATCAACTCTCTTCTGCACTGTCTTCTTACTAGCAATGTTTTAGAAGGGATGTCTGCTGTAATTCTTAGCCTTTTTTTCTCTACAAGTCAGGTGTGTTTTTTTTCCTTAATTCTGGCTGATTTCAACATTTTCTCTTTGTCTTTGGTTTTCCAAAGTTTGAGTATGATATGCCTAGACTTGGGGGGGTATTTTTTGGTATTTATCCTGCTTATATTTTTTGAGCTTCCTAGTCTGTGGTTTGGTGTCTATCATTAATGTTGAAAAGTTCTCACTATTATTATTTCCAATATTTCTCCTGCTCCTTCTTTCTTCTTCTGGTATTCCAAATGCTTGCAGGTTACACTTTTTGTAATTGTACCACAATTATTAGATGTTCTGTTCAATTTTTTATTTTTATTTTTTCTTTGCTGCATTTCTTTTTGGAAAGTTTATAGTGACCTATCTTCAAGTTCACTTATTGCTTTCTCAGCTGTACCAAGTTTATTGATAAGCCCTTCTAAAGCATCTTTTATTTTTGTTACAATGGTTTTGATTTCTTGCATTCTCTTTTGATTCTTTCCTAGAGTTTCCATCCCTCTGCTTACTTTACCCAGATATTCTTGCATACTCTCTACTTTTCCATTAGCACTCTGAACATATTAATCATAGTTATTTTAAAGTCCCCGACTCATAATTCTAACATCTGTGTCATATCTGAATCTGGTCAGATTCTTGCTTTGTCTTCAGACCTTGTTTTTCTCTTTTAGCATGCCTTATAATTTTTTGTTGAAGGCCAGACAAGATGTGTCAGGTGATAGAAACTTAAGTGAATAGGCCTTTAGTGTAAGGTTTTATGTCAGTGTGTCTAGGACTAGGGCTGTATTGAATATTTGCTGCATCTGTAAGTGCCAAAGGCTTCAATTCCTTTATTGCCCTTGTTTTTGTCTCCCTCGTTGTCTTTGGCTTCCCTAAGATACCTTCCTTAGATAAAGTCTGTCTTTTAGTTCTTTGAGCTGTAATGCACTGGATCCCTGTCAATGTGATGGAAGGAAACAGGGGAGAGGAAGTATTTTGTATTATTATGACTGAATCTCTTTTAGTGGGCTTTGCTCCTGGGCTGTAACCTTTACAAGTTACAGTTCTTAGATTTTTTTTCCCCCTTTGGTGTTGCAGGAAAGCTAACAGAGGCTGGAGAGGAGAGAATTCCCTTCCCTTAGGTGGCTAAGTCTTTTTAAATCTTTCCCTTGAAGAGCACCCCTTCATTTTGAGACCACTCTTGGGGCAGTTGACAATGGCTACTTTTCCTCTTCCATGTGAGAGCCATGAGGGGATCTTAACTTGGTTCTTCAAGGTAAGAACCTGGAATGGTTCCTGGAGGTAAAACCCAAGATAGTATTGGGAGTCCCCTTAGGATCACAGCCCCCAGAAATAGCTCTCTCTCATACTACTCCACACTCAGCCTCTAACAGTTCATCAAAATTATTGTTTCCAGCAGTTTATGACCCCAGTGGTTTCTTCTTAAGAAAAGGAGCTGGAGACTGTGACTCTACATTTGCCTCTTTCTCTGAATTTCAGGATGGCAGTTTGCTCTGCCGTATCAGTTCTCTGATAAGAAGTCCAAGAAAAGTTACTGATTTCAGCTTTTTCTGGTTGTAAAAATGGGAGTGACAACTTCCAAAGCTTTTACATGTCAGAGCTGAAATTGGAGGTTTGAT
Source organism: Lagenorhynchus albirostris (assembly GCF_949774975.1). Lineage (NCBI taxonomy): Eukaryota > Metazoa > Chordata > Mammalia > Artiodactyla > Delphinidae > Lagenorhynchus > Lagenorhynchus albirostris. The sequence continues at coordinate 69,002,019 of NC_083095.1, read as the reverse complement.
CTCTTTTTATTTTTAAATCACTAGTGCTAGACTATTTTGCCTGAAAAACGTCTCGACACGTCTGAAGTTAAATAGCCAAGTCTCTGTTTGCCTCATAAACAAGGACACCCGTAGATGGGCTTGCCTATTCTAAGGTGAGAGAGGAAATCCACGTGCCAGAGGAAATTTTAGCCCTGGAGTCATTCTCAAGGCTCTGGAAACCCCCACACTTGAAAAATACAAAATTGATATCATCATCCTCCAAGTTTTTATTTTACTGCTTTTAAAAGTAGTGAAATATATGCCACAATATGTCTCATTCTAAAGGTTGAAAAATTTATGCTATGACTATAATGACATCATTCTGCCTCCCCCAGAAGGCTTTTGCTTGGAGAGTTCAGCAAGAGAACAAAATTAACAGGAAACGTCACTTTCACACACACAGATGGAAAAATGTTAACATCTCCTGAATTCTATGACAGTCTCCTTGATAGGAACATATAAGTCACCATAACGTACCAACGATGTGCAAACACATCTTATGAGCAGGTGCTAAACTGAGGTCATTGCTGGAAGGTGGAAGTTTTGGCAGCACCAAGAACAAAAGATTCCTCCTAGGCGTAGTTTGGAGCTAAGAAGTAAGAATCATGTGTAAGGAATGTTCCAGGCAGGATAAAACATTTGGATGCTTTGATGACAGTGTATGGAGGAGGCCTCCTATTCTATTAAACCTTCATTTCATAGATCACAAAGCAATCCTACTCCTTACTTAAAGATATTATAATATAAAATATTTTCTCCTGATTAAGTAATGTTCTGATTGTTCCAAAGTGAAAAAGGAATATGTGGCCCTTGACCCTTGTTCCCTGAGGCCTGACTTCATAACAGTGAATCATGAAAACAGTACAGAAATATCCAGCAGATTCCTTTTGCTCAGCTATTCCCTGTAGACTCCCTAAGTAGTCTTCACCTCTAAAATGTGTTCCATGTTGCCAGTATATTGCACTAAAGAACAGCCAAAGGCTATGTGACCAGTTCTATATCCAGGGAAGATATTAATGTGAGTTTTCTATACCTAAGATAGAGGAAACATTCTTTTCTTTGCCATGTATAATCCTAAGAAAGTTTTCTCTCTGAATGTTCACAGAATTATAAAGTGAGGGTTTCTTTTTATATTTGTGGAAATATAAGACAAATTGGATCTTCAAAATGTTATAGTCAAAAGAAAGCAACATTCTTTATTGGTTCATGGGAAAGGTGTACAGAGATATCAAACATTAACAGTCTATAAACCTGAATTATTGGTCAGAGAATTGAATGTAAACCAAACTATTACCCTGATCCAATCCCTCTTTCTTTGCAGTCCTAGCACGTGTGCCTGTGCACACATATACACACACACACACACACACACACACACACACACACATACATACACACACACACACACACACATACATAAATACTCTCTTCTAGTACTCTACTCCATTAATTCTCTTCTCACTATTGTCTTGACAATGTATTCCTTTCTTCTGTCTCCTTCCCTCAGCCTAGCAAAATCTTTTCCTCAATTCTACTTTCAAGTTATAGCCTTATCTTCCTTTTGTAACTCTTTTGTTGTACCCTTAACATTTGACATTGTGAAAATTTTGTTACTGTTAGACAATCAATCACCTACACATAAAATCTAGAGAATGGTGGACATTCTTTACTTTTCCTGTTTAGCAGGATCTCCATCTCCCTCCAAGGAAAGACATGAGAAAAATCCCTTTTCTAAGTTTCCTTCTCATTGCCCTGCTTCCTTAATGCCCTCTACCCCCAGGATCCTTCATCTTCTTAAACGTCATCTCAAGCTGTCAGTTTTTTCCATCTGGTTTTCTCTGTATGGAAATGCGTGCGCGCGCGTGTGCGTGTAGTTTCAGGTCCTCTGAGTATTTTGCTGTTTTTGGCTGGAGAATAAAGGAGAGTATAGTTATCTAGCAGTATTCAGTAACTCTCCTGAAACTGCTTTATTAAGATCATCAGTAAGACTCAAATGTGTCTTTTTGGTCTTCCTCCTCCTCTTATTGATAACTCTAGTATTTGAACCTTTCTATTAATACTTTGTCATTTTAATTGGCCTCCGGAACAAAATTTCTATTGGTTTTCATCCTATAACTTAAAAAATTCCTTTTCCGTCTCCTTCATGGGGCCTCTTCTGAAATAACAGGGAGTTATGCCTAAATATAGGCATTGCTGAAGGTATGTTTTTGGCTTTCATCTCACTTTGCATATTTCTTTGGGCCATGATATCTCTTCTGATTCATTGTATGTAGCTGATGTTCAAACTGGTACTGAGGAGGTGACATTTAAACTGGGTCTTGAAAGATGAGTGGGAATTTATTAGGTGGACGACGGGAGCAAAATCTGTTCAGAAGAATGGTACTGCGTACCTAAAAATACAGAAAGATAAATCAGTACGGCAAATTTTGGGGTACTGTCCACAGTGCACAAGAGTGTGAACTGTGCCCCCCTGGTCCTTGTTAGAATATTAAGAATAAGAGGGACCTGTGGAAGATGAGGCCACAGCAATAGTAAAATTATTCGTGATAAGGAGTTAATTATTCGTGATAAGGAGTTAATTATTCGTGATAAGGAGTTTTATTCTTTATATCAGTATACTCTAAAGTATGTTTTCAGACAATGGATTGCCAAAAAAATTGGCATAGGTATGTTTAAAAAGCCCATAATCACATGAATCCAGGCTCATTAGCTTGATCACATTTAAACAGATTTCTCTACTAGAGGGAGCTCTTTATAGCCAATTTACCCTGTGACCCTCTTAAGAATATAAGATGCAGCATTTGTCATGGAACTCTTTGGCATTTTCTAGACTATACATTGGGAATCTGCTTTAAGTAATGGAGGTCATAGAAGTATTTAACTTGTATTTTTAAAGATGACTCAGGTAGCAGTACAGAAGAAAGATGGATTGAAGATATTGTAAATAGGATAAATATTGCCACATGTAGTCATGTAAGAAAGGAAACAAGAGGATACAGGAAGCAAGATGAGTATTGAAGATTTGCTCTCAATATAATCGGTGAGAAAATGATGTTCTGAAAAAAGCAATGTCACAGGCAATGATAATGGAGAGGAGTAAGAAATTTTTCAAGAGCTTTTTTTTTTTTTTAAGAGCTTTTTAAGAGGTAGACTCAACCTTCTTTTTCAGCTTCTTTAGGAGTAGACTCAACAGGATTTAGTAGACAGTAGACAGCGGGAGATGGGAGAGGGAGGGAAGAGTCCAGTACAGGACCCTGATTTCTGATATAGGAGCTGTTTGAAGAACTATGGCATGATATGGATATTCAATCCAGAATGAGGTGGTGGCAGTAGGGGTAGGGCAGTTGCAAGGAGAGTGCTACGAAGTGAGAAGCATGTGAAAAGGTGGTGGAGGAAAACCTCTACAATTTGCATGAAACTGCACACGCTCTAAAATGAACATTGTTTCATATCATGTGGCTAAGTACAGTGAATAATTATCTTGTGTGATTTACTCTCTCAGGGATTATTCCTAATTTATTTTAATAACATTTATTTCTATATAAATTTGATATGTTTAGTTGCGATTGAAGCTTAGGTAGAACTCAGGTCTGGTACTAAAATAAAAACTCACCATTATTTCCTGTGTTAATCTCTTAAAATAATCCCATTTCTGTCAAGCAAACATATAACTCATTCTCCCATAAAAGAGGCTGGAAACCAGGTTTTTCTCTATTTCTCCCCTCATATTCCAGTCCTACTGTTTCATCTTTTTAATATCTCTCATATGCAGAAGATCCCAAAGCAATCCTGAAAGGCACAAAAGTAGAAGTGAACAAATAGACATATATTCTTGGGTGGGAAGACTTAACATCATAACTATGTCAACACAATAAAAATATCATTAGGTTTTCTTTCTCCTAAAGCTAAACAGAGTTTAGTTGGAAAAAGAAGTAATAAATCTAAAATAAAAGATAACTCTGAAAAGGAGAATGAGAAAAATTTATCCCTAGAAGTTGTTGGTACATATTACAAAGCTTCCGTAATTAACCACTATGGAATCCACGCATGAAAAGATAAGTAACATAACATAAAAGGTGAAAATGTTTACAGTGACTTTAAAATACAAGAATTTGACTGTGTATCCTTAGCTGGATATATTCATAGGTCCAAAAAAATGAAACTTGAAAAAATAACTAACTGTACAGTCTGAGGATTTGTATTGTAGGTAGCAGTATTGTATTGCTACTATGAGACTGTTGTCTTTGTAGCAAGGGAAAAGGCAAAGGATTTATGGTTATCATTAAAAACAAGGAGTGCTGGCATAAGGGAAACAGGGAAAAAATGTAAGATCAATACATTTAGGTAAAAACCATATACTCCTGAATTTGAATTGGAACTCACAATAAATATAAATAATATGAACTCACAGTAAACTTTATCTTTAAAAAGTACACATTTCTTGGCCCTGTCCTCTAGAAACATAAAAGCAATGAGTAACTCTATAGCAATGAGCACACCTAGAATTCATTTGTGGTCTCTAAATACCATTTCACAGTAATACAGTATCCTTGGAGAATGGTTGATTCTGAGTGCTGAGTAGAAAACTTAAAAAAAGATGATCCTGGGACATCTTGTCATACAGGAAAGAAAGCTCTCAAAGGCTACTAGGGTTGTATCAAAAAGATTCAGAAGTCAATTAAAAAGGCTTCCTATGGGGCAAAGATAGGACAATTTGAACATCAATAAGGATAACTGCAGTAGATTGAAATACATCAAACATATCTTAATGTATGAGTTCATAATTATTTTAAAATAAAGAAAATCATTGGTAACTTTGGAGAAGGCTAGAAAAACAATTCATTTTTTTAAGAACTGGTACATAAAGAGCAATAGATATTTATCCTGCATTTCCTATATAAATTATGAGTCAAGGTAATCAAATTATTGATGTTTGTATTTATAGTATTTCAATTAATAAAATGAATGAATTAGAATATCATCACTTTTTAATAGTTGCTGTAACACACACAAAAAAAGAGACAAATATTATGTGCCCCTTGATACTACACAGCACAACCTATAAAAAATTCTTGCCCTCACCTCCACCAAAAAAAAAAAAAAGAAAAGAAACCTAAATCCGATCAAGCTTTAAAATATAACAACCATTTTCTAGGAAATATAGGAGACGGACGATCATTGTAAATATTACCATGAGTGTGTAATCAGCAAATATTGTCTGTTTCTTTAATAAATAAATTTCAAGATAAATTAAAAAATAGAAGATAAAACTAAAGATGAAAAATATTTATGAAACATCATCAACTAATTACAATAAATGGACATTATTTGAATACTGATTCAAAGAAATGAATTACAAAAAAATTTCAAATAAAAAAATTAGGGAAATTTGAACACTGACTACATATTTAGGATTGTTCAGAAATAGTTAATTTTTCAGGTATGATAAAATTTTTTTAGATATTATGGTTATGTTTTTTAATGAGTCCTCATCTCCTTATTTAGAAATTTAGTCATAAAACCTGTAGTCACATTAGGTAGGTAGGAATAGAGATAAGATTGGTCATAAATTAATAATTTTTGAAGCTGGGTGGTAAATATTTGGGGGTTCATTATATTATTTTTTTATTTTGAAAAATTTTGTAATAAAAGGTAAGAACAAATCTCCTATTATTTTGTCTTTCTTTCTCACATCAGGTTCTTGTTTTCCTTTCCTAGAAGATTGCCACAGTAACTAGTCTCACCAACCTGAATTTTTACCCAGAACATACTCATTTAGATTCATCTTAAAACTTTCACGCACAACTTTCCACCAGTAGCTACTTTGCGTAAAACTTACAAATGATTCCTCACTTTCCTCAACATAAGTGATCATAAGTTTATTCAAAATAAACTTGGTTTGACATCAAGGATAACTTACAATCTGTTTCCATTCAACTCTCTGACCACTTCCTTTATTTCTCTTTGTGAACCCAATGCTTTAGTCAAAGCAGTCTATTTGTCCACCTGTCTACTTGTCCTTAAAAAAGATGTGAGAGCTCCACCTCCACCTTTGCTCTTGCCATGCTCCCTGAGTAGTTGCCCTTCCTCTATATTTATCTTATTTATTCCTCAAATGCCTATTCAAGTCTCATCTCCTCCACGTAGCTTTTCCCAAAGACTTTTCAACTATGGTCAACTCTCTCTTATTTGAACTTCGGTAGCAATTACTTTCCTATAACTCATTTTATTACATGCTACTCTTCATAGCTAGTGTATTTTAATGTACTTACTCTACCTCTCTGACAGCAGGGACTAGGTCAGATTTCTATGTACTTAAGCACAAACTGCAGCGCCTTATACATAGTAATTATTCAATAAACGTTTGTTGATGTCGTTGCTGTTAGTGCCACCATTATCATTGGTTGTAGTAGTGTTGGTGGTGATGGCGATAATGATAAAGGGAAGTTTATTTGACAATACTTATCAGAATCCCAGAAATTCTTCATTGAGATGGCGTTGGACCTAAAGACTTATAGCTGGGTTAGAGTACTGATTCATAAAACTGTAAATTCAGCTTTTCTGTGGTCCCAGAAGTCTAGTCCATATGTCCAAATAACTTAATCCTGCTAATTAAGATGGTTTAAAAGATGCAAACAGGGACCTCCCTGGTGGTCCAGTGGCTAAGACTCTGCGCTCCCAATGCAGGGGACCTGGGTTCAATCCCTGGTCAGAGAACTAGATCCTGCATGCCGCAACTAAAAAAAAGATCCTGAATGCCACAACTAAGACCCGGCGAAGGCAAATAAATAAATAAATAAATATTTTTGGTAAAAGATGCAAACAAACGAAAAGAAAAACCAAACAAAATCCTATTTCCAAAATTCCTCATTGGCTTTATACTACTTAAAGAATTACAAATGTCTTAATATAGCTTTAGAGGTTTACAATCTGCTCTAAAATCCAGAATCAAATTTCATTCTCATTATTTCCCTGTATATACACTCTGCTTCAGTTAAAATAGTCTAATTTTAAATATCATTGGAAACTTTCCTGTTCTATTTCCATTAAACTTCCTTAGTTTAGAGCTTCATAATGTCTTGGATTTTTTAAATTCCTTTTCTAAACAATGACCTGGTCTCCAGACATGCTCCCTTCCAGTTCATTCTTTACCCAACCTTCACCAAAGCCCAAGAAAGATTTATCCTGCTTAAAATTCTTCTATGACTGTCTTAGCTATAAAGGCTAAATGTTTTAACCTGGTGTACAAGGCCTGTTATGATATTCACTTTCATTACTTCAAATGCCTGCTATATGCTAAGGGCTTCCTATAGAGTGGCAAACAGTGTACGACCTGGCCCCATGAGCTTATTGTGTAGTGAGGGAAAAAGGGAAAAAAATCAACGCACATAAGTATATGATAAAGGACAACAGCTATGACAGAAAAAAATGCCAGGAGAAAGAAATTTAGGGAGACATAAATTAGACTGATCAGAAAAGGCTGAAGTAACGTTTACTCTGTTTCCTTCATGTGGAGAAAAAGTTACAGAAGATAAAGACTGAGAAGGCTCTGAGGCTAGAAAGAGCAGTGAAGTTACAATATATACCATCTGTTTGTGTTCATTACCTGCTTGATATAATATTAGTTTTTAGAACAATTGATGGTCAGAAGGCTCTCAATATAAATTATGATAACCCTTTGTATTACACACTGTAAATATTTTTCTATTCTGCCATATGTCTTTTATGTTTATAAACTTTTTTTTCTATCAGAAGTTTAAAATTTCAGCAGTCTTCCATAGGTCTATGGCTTTGCATTTCCTACTTTCAATGCAAGGTTATTATAAATATTCAGACAGATCTTCTTTTCTATTCTTATAGTTTTTTTAAACATTTAACTATTTCATCCACCTGATTTTATTTTTGACATAACATGAGAGGGAAACTTTTGTTTTCTAAGTGGTTAGCCATTTATTGAATAATAATAAGGATTAGCATTTATTGTGGTTTACTTTGAGCCAGATACTCTACCAGATGCTTTACATTTATTATCTCTGTCAATTCTCATAACCCAACAAGGTAGGTAAGTGTTATACTCTCCTTAACTTTCATATAAGGGAGCTGAAGAACAGTTAAGATTTGCTCAAGGTAATACAGCTATTAAACATAGCTGGAATTAGAACCAAGAGTTATGACCCAAGAATCCATTCTCTTCACAAGTACATTGTACTGACTCCCAAAATTCTTCTCTTGCCCATAGATGTGAAAGTTTTCCTTTTTCATATAATAAATTTTTATTATATATATTGAAATATGTTACTACTTATGCTGTTTCTGGACTTTATTTACATATATACATACATATTTTCATATATATACTTATGTGTGATAGTTTTAAGGTGAATAAAGGACTGGTGATTAGTGTTCCATGTTTCTATGCTTCTATTAATTGACTGATTCATTTAATCAAATTATTTTTTCATACTAAAATGTGTTCACTACTTTTACTCTCAAAATTATCTCCTCAGTCTCTCTGCTATTTTTCTTATATTTTCTCACCTTTTCCTACACCCAACTTGATCACAGAATTTGCACTAATAATATTAAACCCCATACATGGTTTTCGACTACTTTTGTTGTAAGTCCTTTCATGTAATATAAGAAGAGATTAGTTTCTAATTGCTATCTACTGTTCTGATGTATTACAGTTTCATGATATTGAATACATTGAAAAATTAGAAAAACATTCTTCTTAGTTCCTACTCTAAAAACATAAATGTTATTTGCTCTCAGGGTGTGTTACACACAAACTTTAGTTGTATTTTGAAAGAATGCAATATCTGTTACACATTATGATCTCTTGAGATATTCTTTAAAAGGAACATTCTTTAAGAGGAATGTTTCTCTATAGGATTATTGAATTTCCATAGGCTCCATTTTTCCTTTCTTTGCAGAGCTGCTGAATTAATCAGAATTGCCACGTGCTCTCTTAGAGACTCCTTCAAATGACTTCTCTCAACTTAATATACTTATATTAGATGAAGCTATCAGTGAGTTATTGGGACCTATTCCCTGCTCTGTACATTGCAGACTAACACTGAATTGGCCACTTAAGAAAACTGCATTAACTCTTTCAGGCCACCAGGGTGCCATTTAGGGCCCTCATGTAACATTTTCCTTAAACTAGGTCATCATGATGTCATTTAATCATTTTAGAGTAGTGAAATAGATATTTATGAGATGGCCCCTACTAGTCTGAAAGGATTAGTGTAGATCTCCAAAGCCTGTGACCTGTTCCAAAGCCAAATGGGATGAACTTCTCTCAGTGTGCCAGTGATTTTCCAGTTCTAGCTACAATTCTCAGAGAGAATGTGCAGCATTTAACGATGGAAAGGAAATCAGTTGAAATTCCACTACCTAGTTCAATAAAAATTATTCATTGAAAAATTATTCCTGTTCTCTCTTCATTCCATTCCTGTTTTCAAGGCATAGCTCTAGCCTAGTTCAGGGCATATTAGCTGGTTGTCTATCCTTACCAGAAGACACTCACCTAAGAGAAATTGTCACTAATGGTAGAATCATAGCACTGGAAGCTACCTTTTGAAACTATCCGGTAAAAATGGAGTTCTCCAAGTAGAGCCCTTGTTAAATTATCTTATATTAATAGAAATTATCCTGCTTTTAAAGTTCTCCAAATTTTCTTTCACTAATACGACACTATTCTATACTGAGATAAAATTCCCTTTGTGGTGTCTTACTGAACATGTTAGGATTTGAAATATCATCTAGCTGTTCTCTGTAGAAATTTCTCTACTAAGTAACAATCTTTTGACCTAATCATGCAAGATCTGTGAAATTGTCAGAATTTAATATTTTTATAGCCCTTAGCACAACCTACAGGAGATGTATGGGAAACTGTTTATATTGTCACCTTTTGTGACAATATAATGAGGTGAATGCTCTAGAAATTGGAAAAAAAATACATGAAAGAAAATGTTTCACTGCATTAGAATAAAATTAGCCTTTAAAAAATTCTCCAAATTTCCATTTCCATATCTATTATCTGCCTATTTTTAACTGGTTCAAATTCCCAGATATGCATTTATTTATCAATTCTGTGCAGAACTTTTATATAATGCAAGGAACGATATTATACCTTGTGATGTCATGTTACTGTATTTAACAGATATTTTAAATTGTAGTCATTCTCACATCACTGTTCAGAATCGAACACTTCTCTATGTAAATAAGG
>NC_083095.1:68886767-68989267 GCF_949774975.1 Lagenorhynchus albirostris | reverse complement strand
TCTTCAGTATTTACTCCTTATTGTGCATCATATGGTGGCTGCAGAGTCACTGCAGACTTGCATTAGTGGGAAAAAAATGCTTACATTTAATGAGTTTTGTGTTTGGAAAATTTGCCGGTGGGGAGAGAGTGGTTTACTGTTCTTCCTGCTTCCAGATTCAGAAATACTAGGGAAAAGCTGTGATGGGTCTAGACCTGGGCAGGTGGCTAACCTCTGGCGTAGTCAACTATGATCACTGCATAGGTCATTGAATATAAAAATATAGCACCTTTCACAGAAACTAGATGAGTAGAGTAAGACTAAGAAGCAGAGAAAAGGAATGATTTCTAAAAGAACGAGCATGCTGCTCCCAAATATAATGGGGTTTTTGGCAGGCAGATAGTAGGCAACAAATATACATTCCAAGTCAAATTGGTTCGTACGAAATGGGGCTTTTATTGAAAGGATGCAATGTTATCTTTAAAGAACACATGGGAGGGAGGACATCTAGGCATTATAGAAGACCTGGGCAATCAACAGGAAGGCCATTAGGATACACTCTCTCTACCTCCTGTTTGTCTCTCTTTTATTTTTTTCTATTTTAATCGTTTAATCTCTGCAGACTGTCTGGGCATGTCTGGTCCAAGTAGTCACAGATGCATCCTGGAGGCACACCTCATAGACAGCCTGGCTAGGAATCAGGGGACATTTGAGAAAGTTTAAGGAGTAGAGTACAATCTTCTGAGATAGGCTGTCTATTACATTCTGATATTTTAAGATAAAAAGTGTTACTACTTGTTTTCTTTATTTCTAGCCCCCTCGGGAAAGTACATATTTTCATCTCCTATCATTTCCTTTCCTAAATTAACTGTACCCTTGGGATGCCCACTCTCAGGAAAAACATGTAACAGTCATATTGATCCACAGCACTACAATGATCCCTAGATCACGACAGAATACAATCTGAGTGGCCACATTCTATAAATTCCATAAGCAGGGGTTCCCTACACTTACCAGTAAAGTAGCAATTTCTTTTCAGCTAATTGCCTAAAGGTTTTACCCTAAAAAGAACAGTCTAAGATGCATTTGTCATGTACACTTAGAGAATATGATGAATTTGTAGCATGAACAGCTTGTCTCTTTGACTTAATACTGACAAACATTCAATTTGAAATTTGAAGAGGTAATGGTGGTAGTTACAAGGAAATGAAAAGCTTCAAAGCTTCACATATTCTTGGCATGACCTCTACAACAGCATCTGTTCTTGTCTTTTTGTTGTTGTTGTTGTTGTTTTTTAATTCTTGAGTAATACTAGGAAGTTGCTAGACCAGATGAACTTCCTGGACCCAAACAATTAGCAAACGGTTATTCAATCGCTCGCAAGAGTAGACTTATGCTAGACAAGTAGAATATCATGGCCTTTTGATTTATTTTATATAACCTTCCATGCACACTTTTTCTTACAATGCCTGGCAGGTAGTCAGTGAGAGGAGACACGGGCTGAAGTATGGCTTTGCATAGGATATAGAGATGATGTGGTGTTATTTTCCATTGCCTCCAATTCCATTCACTAGACAGTCTTCACCTCTGGACTTAGAAGGGCTGACCCTGCAGACTCCATTTCCCTGACTGTTAGGAATGACCAGCAGCAATGGTAGGTGAATCTTAGGAGTGAGTGTGATCTTCCAGAGATGTATACAGACTGAGAAGAATGGAAGATGGGATCCTGAGGTATACCTGTGTATACTAAGGAAGAGGAGCCCATAAAGGAGACTGAGGTTTAGCATTTAAGTGGCAAAATACTAAGAGAAAAATGGGATGAGAGAGTCACAGAACTGACAGAAAAAGGGAATATCAAAGAGGGATGGACCAGTAGCATCAAATGGTACAAAGAGGATCCTGGAAATCATCTAGTGAATTAGTCATGTTAGAAGTCAACAGTGACATTGCAGAGAGCAGTTTCAGTGGTTGGGAATAGTGGTGGGGAAAGAAATCAGAACACAATAAGTTAAAGAGGTAGGAAGCAGAAAAGTTTAGAAAATGAGAATCAGCTACCCTTTTAAAAAGCTTGGCTGTGGTCAAGCTAAGTAAAAACAGTAATGCATATTTTAATGTGCACTTAAAATTCTCTATGCTTAAGAATAATTTGATAGAAAAAGTCACCAATGACCTGATTAAGACTTCATACGATAGTTCCTGGGAACTCAAAAAGGCAATTGCTACTCCTCAGTTTTTCTTTTGGGAACAACACTACTTAATTCTTAATCATTTCCAAAGCACCTACCTGAAGATCAATCCAACAAAGAGAAGAAAAGAGATATCATATATGAATTTTTCCCCTTTTCCATAAGTCATTTACTGAGATTTTTAAAAAACTCCCGCATATCCCTGAGAGTAGAAGACATATAATATCAGTAGTTTGTGTTTAGGTAATGTGGATTATAGTAAAATAATCTGTCAATAACAGGTTCTGTCCTACTTTCTCACTAAAGATGTTGTTGTATAGTACCAAAATGACAGAAAATTTAGGCAGAAGTTTACATTATTCTCTTTGTTTTGGAACCTTTAGCCTTCCCCTCCTAGTCTGTTTTATACTTCTCCGAAGTAGTAATACTTTCTCTCAACCCACCTTCTCTGGGGTCCTGTCTAAAGTGCTGGCAAAGAAAGATCTGATAAACTCATTCACACTAACAAATGATGACAAAGCAGCCTAACCTGTCACCTCTCCCAAGATGGCTGTATATCTGAGACCTAAGTCCAGGAATGAATTTCAAATTGAAGAATTTTAGTTGTGTAGGAGGATGAAGCATTAGAGCTAGGCATGGTCCTATCAGAATATCACAAATAAGACTTATTCTACCTAAATATATGGCCAATATTACATAATGTTTTCAGTTAAAAGAGCAGATACTCTCAGGAAGTAGATTTCTGTGATGTAAGGGACAAATTTGTTTTTCAATGATATTTTAGAAATATGTCCCAATGAGGTAATCACCAGATTTTCATTTACACATATGTGACTACACAGTTCCAGATTTCAAAGGAGTTTGTGGAGCAGGCTGACCTTTTGACATCGTCACAATTCTATAGCTATCATTTATAAAAATGTGTGAAGACATCGACAGATAACTGGATAAAGAAGATGTGGTATATATATAAAATGGAATACTACTCAGCCATAAAAAATGAAATAATGCCATTTGCAGTGACATGGATGGACCTAGAGAGATTAACATACTGAGTGAAATAAGTCAGAAAGAGAAAGACAAATGTCATATGATATCACATATGTGGAATCTAAAATATGACACAAATGAACTTACCTATGAAATAGAAACAGACTCACAGATAAAGAGAACAGACTTGTGTTGCCAGGGGAGGGGGTGTGGAGGAGGGAGGGATTGGGATTTGGGCTTAGCAGATGCAAACTATTATATATAGAATGGATAAACAGCAAGGTGCTACAGTATAGCACAGGGAACTATATTCAATATCCTGTGACAAACCATAATGGAAAAGAATATGAAAAAGAATGTGTGTGTATATATATATATATATAAAACAATCACTTTGCTGTACAGTAGAAATTAACACAACATTGTAAATCAAATATATGTCAATAAAATACACTTTTTTAAAAATGTGAGATTTCAAAGAAAATGGTGGAAACTTATAAATTAAAGGTTTTTCAATATTGATCAGGCTGTAACATCCAATTAACATTTTGAAGGCTACCACTTCATTTAGATGAATGGCAGGCCGTGACTGGCAGCCACAAGACAGCTCATGAACAGGATTACAACAAAGTAATTTGCTTTTGTCAGAGAGAGGCTTTCAGTAATAGTGTTCTCTTGGCTTAATAAAGTTAAGCACCACTTATAATGGGTACTTCACTTTGCTTCTCTCTATCATATAGTGTGTTGGTGCTCTGTTCTTAGAGCAGACATCTGCGTAGGTGTTCATTTGTTCTCTCCCACTGTGTAGGTACTTAAATTCTCAAGCATCTAGCCATAAAATAGTTACACAAAATGCAGTGTGAATTTTTATAAGCTGGTATTCATCATCATCACCTAATGTACCAAAGATTTATACTTCCCAATATCATTTTTTTTTTTTTTTTTTTTTTTTTTGGCGGTACACGGGCCTCTCACTGTTGTGGAACACAGGCTTCGGACACGCAGGCTCAGCGGCCATGGCTCACCGGCCCAGCCACTCCGTGGCATGTGGGATCTTCCTGGACCGGGGCACGAACCCGTGTCCCCTGCATCGACAGGCAGACTCTCAACCACTGTGCCACGAGGGAAGCCCCCAATATCATTTATTTTGACTCATGCATGTATGAATTGAAAAAGCCCTCTGTATTTCGATACAAGTGTTAAAAATATAATCACTGAAAAACTATAATCACTGAAAAACGTGAGCTATATAAGTTAAAAACAACTAGTCTCCATCTTGAAACATCACAGAGAATTTATGAAATGCATAGACCATAGGAAGATATTTTAAATAATGACAGGTTTGATTACAATTTTATCAATAGTGATATGTAACGTAGAAAGTTTTATTGATTAAAAAGTTTGATATTCTATTATTCCAAAAGTTATCTTTTTAAAAAACTTTTATTTTATATTGGAGTATCATTGATTAAGAATGCTGTTTAATTTCAGGTATACAGCAAAGTGATTCAATTATACATATACAAGTATCTATTCTTTTTCAAATTCTTTTCCCATTTAGATTATTACAGAATATTGAGTAGAGTTCCCTGTGCTACACAGTAGGTTATGGTTGGTTATCTTTTTTTTTTTTGTCTGTGCCACATAGCTTATGGGATCTTCCTGACCAGGGATTGAACCCAGGCCACTACAGTGGAAGAACTGAGTCCTAACCACTGGACTGCCAGGGAATTCCCAGTTATCTATTTTAAATATAGCAGTGTATATATGTTAACCCCAAACAGAGTATTGAGTAGAGTCTGGTTTTGGTATCAGGGTGATGGTTGCCTCATAGAATGAGTTTGGGAGTGTTCCTTCCTCTGCAATGTTTTGGAATAGTTTCAGGATAGGTCTTCTCTAAATGTTTGATAGAATTCAACTGTGAAGCCACTGGTCCTGGACTTGTGTTTGTTGGGAGTTTTTAAATCACAGTTTCAATTTCAGAACTTGTGATTGGTCTGGTCATATTTTCTATTTCTTCCTGGTTCAGTCTTGGGAGACAGTATCTCTCTAATAATTTGTCCATTTCTTCTAGGTTTTCCATGTTATTGGTGTATAGGTGCTTGTACGATCCTTAGTATTTCTGTAGTGTCCATTGTAACTTCTCCTTTATCATTTCTAATTTTATTGATTTGAGCTCTCCCCCTTTTTTTCTTGACGAATCTGGCTAAAGGTTTGTCAATTTAGTTTTATCTGTTCAAAGAACCAGCTTTTAGTTTCAATGATCTATTGCTTTCTTCATCTCTATTTCATTTATTTCTGTTCTGATATTCATGATTTCTCTCCTTCTGCTAACTTTGGGTTTTGTTCTTCTTTCTCTACTTGCTTTAGGTGTAAGGTTAGGTTGTTTATTTGAGATAAGACTGTATCGCTATAAACTTCCTTCTTAGAACTGCTTTTGCTGCGTCCCATAGGTTTTGGATCATTGTGCTTTCGTTTTCATTTGTCTCTAGGTATTTTTTGATTTCCTCTTTGATTTCTTCAGTGATCCGTTGGTTGTTTAGTAGCATATTGTTTAGCCTCCATGTGTTTATGTTTTTTACAGGTTTTTTTTCTTGTAGTTGATTTCTAATCTCATAGCATTGTGGTCAGAAAAGATGCTTGATATGATTTCAACTTTCTTAAATTTACTGAGGCTCGCTTTGTCGCCCAGCATGTGATTGATCCTGGAGAATGTTCCATGTGCCCTTGAGAAGAATGTTCCATGTGCCCTTGAGAAGAATGTATATTCTTCTGCTTTTGGATGGAATGCTCTATAAATATCAATTAAGTCTATCTGGTCTAATATGTCATTTAAGGCCTGTGTTTCCTTATTGCTTTTCTGTCTGGATGATCTGTCCATTGATGAAACTGGGGTGTTAAAGTCCCCCACTATTTATGACTGTTAGTATTTGCCTTATATATTGAGGTGCTCCTGTGTTGGATGCACATATATTTACAATTGTTATCTCTTCTTCTTGAATTGATTCCTTGATCATTGTGTAGTGTCCTTCTTTGTCTCTTGTAACAGTCTTTATTTTAAGTCTATTTTGTCTGATATGAATATTGCTACTCTAGCTTTCTCTTGATTTCCGTTTGCATGGAATACCTTTTTCCAACCCCTTTCAGTCTGTTTGTGTCCCTAGCTCTGAAGTGGGTCTCTTGTAGACAGTATATATACGGGTTTTGTTTTTGTATTCATTCAGCCAGTCTATGTCTTTTGGTTGGAGCATTTAATCCATTTATGTTTAAGGTAATTATCATTAGGTACACTCTTATTGCCATCTTGTTAATTGTTTTGGATTTGCTTTTGTATTTTTTCTTCCCTTCCTCTTTTGTTCCCTTCTCTTGTGATTTGATGACTAATTTTAGTGTTGTGTTTGAATTCCTTTTTCTTTTTTGTGTGTGTGTCTAATGTAGATTTTCAGTTTGCAGTTACCATGAGGTTTTGTTATAGCAGTCTATATATAAACAAGATTGTTTTTAAGTTGCTGGTCTTTTAATTTCAAATGCATTTCCAATATCCTGCATCTGTGCTCTCCTCTTCTCACAATTGCTGGTTTTGACATCATATTTGTGTGCAGATGATTTCCTATTTTTACTGTATGTTTGCCTTTACCGGTGAGCTCTTCCATTCGTAATATTCTTGTTTCTAGTTGTGGTGTTTTCTTTTCCATCTAGAGAAGTTCCTTTACCATTCATTGCAAAGCTGGTCTGGTGGTGCTGAATTCTCTTAGCTTTTGCTTGTCTGTAAAGCTTTTGATTTCTCCATTGACTCTGAATGAGAGCCTTGCTGGGTAGAGTATTCTTGGTTGTAGGTTCTTCCCTTTTGTCACTTTAAATATAGCCTGCCACTCCCTTCTGGTCTGCAGAGTTTCTGGTCTGGGAATTTCCTTGTATGTTATTTGTTGCTTTTCCCTTGTTGCTTTTAATATTTTTTCTTTGCCTTTAATTTTTGTTAATTTGATTACTATGTGTATCAGCTTGTTCCTCCTTGGGTTCATCCTGCCTGGCACTCTCTACACTTCTGGACTGGGGTGACTATTTCCTTTCCCATGTTAGGGAACTTTTCAGCTATTATTTCTTCAAATATTTTCTCAGGTCCTTTCTCTTTCTCTTCTCCTTCTGGGACCCCTATAATGCAAATGTTGGTGCATTTAATGTTATCCCAGAGGTCTCTTAGACTGTCCTCATTTCTTTTCATTCTTTTGTCTTTATTCTGTTCTGTGGCAGTGATTTCACCATTCTGTCTTCCAGCTCACTTACCTGTTCTTCTGCCTCAGTTATTCTGCTGTTGATTCCTTCTAGTGTATTTTTCATTTCAGTTATTGTATTGTTCATCTCTGTTTGTTTGTTCTTTAGTTCTTCTAGGTCTTTGTTAAACACTTCTTGTATCTTCACTATCTGTGCCTCCATTGTTTTTCCAAGATCTTGGATCATCTTTACTATCATTACTCTGAATTTTTTATTGGGTATATTGCCTATCTCCACCTCACTTAGTTGTTCTTCTGGGGTTTTATCTTGTTCCTTCATCAGGGACCTATTCCTCTGCCATCCCATTTTGTGTAACTTTCTGTGATTGTGGTTTCTATTCCACAGGCTGCAGGGTTGTGGTGCTTCTGGCTTCTGCTGTGTGCCACCCTGGTGGATGAAGCTGTCTAAGAGGCTTGTGTAGGCTTCCTGGTGGGAGGGACTGGTTCCTGCCCACTGGTGGGTGGAGCTGGGTCTTGTCCCTCTGGTGGGCAAGGCCGTGCTCAGGAAGACTTTAAATGGCCTGTCTGCTGATGGGTGGAGCTGTGTTCCTGCCCTGCTGGTTGTTTGACCTGAGGCATCCCAGCACTGGGGCCTACAAGCTGTTGGGTGGGGCCAGGTCTTGGGGAGAAAAGGGTGGCCTCCAGGAGGGCTCATGTCAATGAGTACTCTCCAGAGCTACCGCTGCCAGTTTCTTTGTCCCTGCAGTGAGCCACAGCTGCCCTCCTGCCTCTGCATGACACCCTCCAATACTAGCAGGTAGGTCTGGCCCAGTCTCTCATAAAACCACTGCTTTTTTCCTGAGTCCTGGTACACGGAAGACCTTGTGTGCACCCTCCAAGAGTGAAGTTTCTGTTTCCCCCAGTCCTGTGGAATTCCTGTGATCAAACCCCACTGGCCTTCAAAACCGGATTCTCTGAGGGCTCTTCCTCCCAATTCCAGATCCCCAGGCTGGGGAGCCTGAAGTAGAGCTCAGAACCTTCACTCCTTTGGGAAAACTTTTGTGGTATAATTATTTTCCAGTTTGTGGGTTGCCCACCCAGTGGGTATGGGATTTGATTTTATCACGATTGCACCCCTCCTACTGTCTCATTGTGGCTTCTTCTTTGTCTTTGGATGTAGGGTATCTTTTCTGGTAGGTTCCAGCATTTTTTGTCAATGGTTGTTCAGAAGTTAGTTGTGATTTTGCTGTTTTCGTAAGAAGAGGTGAGCTCATATCCTTCCACTCCTCCATCTTGTTTCTGTCCCCAAAAGTAAATTATCTTAACTGAACATCTTTGGTTTGGGATCTTCAAAAGTATAGAATAAGATTTAGATTTGTCCTTTGAATTTTTTTAAAATGTCATTCTACTCTAAAATTACTCTCATGTAACAGTCAATCATTACATACTTTAAGCTGAATAAAAAGTATAGTAATTTATCTCTAAGTTGAACTTGGATATAGAATCTTGTAAGATTTTTATTCTTGATTTAAGTAATGATAAGATATATTTGGAAAATATTCATTGTTACCTGAAGCATTACTTGTAGAGTATCAGTATGAAGCCCTCTCCCCTTCTTTTTAACTTCATTAATTTTTTTGTTCTTTCTAGCCTCCTTATATGTAATTTTTCTCTCTTGGGAAGACTGTTGAAACATCAAAGTAAGGTCTCCTAGGAATGCTTGTACTTCTGAAAGCTTGGTCTTATCCACTCTGCCTTTGTCTCCCTTGCATTTTTGTGTAAGTCAGTGACACATCAGGTCTGAAGGAATATGTGATGGAGGAAACCTAGCACAAGAGCCAAAATAATGGGTAGATAAATTGGGTAGAATAGATACTTGAAAAGACATGTAAACACTGGAAATTACATGGGCTTTTTCACAACAGGACACCTTATTTCTTCAACTTGACAATTAAACAACAGCTATCTCCTATGAACTTTTCTTCAAAACACATTTTAAACTTGAGAATCATAGTGAAAAGGTGTTGCTTTTCTCCAGGGCTACAGGGAAATTTTGCAAGGGTTACTTAATGGAGGAAGGGGCACAGAGCTGGTGAAATTTTGAACATTAGACAAGAGATGAATTTACCTACCAACAAGGGGAATTCAGAATGACCCTTGATTACAAGGTAGTGCGTTTTTAGATGTATGTTTGCTTATCTATAATGTTAGGCAGAAAAATTCCCAATTACTTGTGTTTACTATAAGGTAATTTTGAGAAATTATCAGTGGAAGATTTTATAATTCAAACAAGTAACTTAAAAACACTGGAGTGGTTTGCACAGTGTGTAAACTTATAGAATAATATGCCACAAAGATTTAGGAGTACACATTATTTGTTAGGCTTATAATATGACTCTTGTTGAGTATGGATGATGTTACTGTGCTATTGTACCTAATAGTTACATTAATTGTTACGGCTTTGGATTTCAGAAGGGAGAGTAACTGCACTCAGGTTTAACCTTGTTTTTGGAAGATGAAGTGCATTTAAAGAACCCCTAGTTGTACTTCTGTACATGATTCTAAATAACAGGAAATCTACTTGGGAGAGAGGCCATGCCAGAATGAAGGAGTAACCATCAGTGCCATAGCAACTATTTACTCATGTCACTGGGCCTGGTAAGGACAGTACCAGGGTATTTTTGGAGGAGGAAATATTGCTAATACCTGCCTCTGACTTAACAAGGGGTAAGTCCTAAGGGATGCATATCTCTAGGATTAGGCAGAGCCTTCTAGGTTTTAACTATAGATATTTACTATATCTGTATCCATATCTATCTGTTATCTGTCTATATTAGAAATATAATTACACAGGAGATATCACTCATGCTAATATTTACCCAGGATCCAGTCTAATTTGGAAGGCATGGAGCCTTTTTCACTCATATAAACTTCATTTTCAGAACTAGGAAGAGTAGTTACTACCATCCGTCCTTTGATCCTGACCGTCTCCAAATTCTTCTCAAATTCTTGGACTCTTTTTTTTTTAAATTTTTATTGAAGTATAGTTGCTTTACAATGTTGTGTTAGTTTCTACTGTACAGCAAAGTGAATCAGCTGAACGTATAAATGTATCCCCTATTTTTTGGATTTCCTTCCCATTTAGGTCACCACAGAACACTGAGTTCCCTGTGCTATACAATATGTTCTCATTTGTTATCTATTTTATCCGTAGTATCAATAGTGTATATATGTCAATCCCAATCTCCCAATTCCTCCCAACCCCCTTTGCCCCTTGGTATCCATGTTTGTTCTCTACATCTGTGTCTCTATTTCTGCTTTGCAAATAAGATCTTCTATACCATTTTTCTAGATTCCACATATATGCGTTAATATACCATGGGTGTATACAATATAAAATATTTCTTTTTCTCTTTCTGACTTACTTCACTCTGTGTGACAGTCTCTAGGTCCATCCACGTCTACAGATAACCCAATTTTTTTCGTTTTTATGGCTGAGTAATATTCGACTGTATAGGTGTACTACATCTTCTTTATCTACTCCTCTGTTGATGGACATTTAGGTTGCTTCCATGTCCTGGCTATTGTAAATAGAGCTGCAATGAACATTGTGGTATATGACTCTTTTTGAATTATGGTTTTCTCAGGGTATATGCACAGTAGTGGGATTGCTGGGTTGTATGGTAGTTCCATTTTTAGTTTTCTAAGAAACCTCCATACTATTCTCCATAGTGGCTGTATCAATTTACATTCCCACCAACAGTGCATAAGGGTTCCCTTTTCTCCACATCTCCAGCATTCATTGTTGGTAGATATTTTGATGATGTCCATTCTGACTGCTGTGAGGTGATACCTCATTGGAGTTTTGATTTACATTTCTCTAATAATTAGTGATGTTGAGCATTTGCAGAAAACTATAAGATACTGATGAAATAAATAAGACAACACAAACAAACAGATGGAGAGATATACCATGTTCTTGGATTGGAAGAATCAACATAGTGAAAATGACTCTACTACCCAAAGCAATCTACAGATTCAATGCAATTCCTATCAAATTACCAATGGCATTTTTCATAGAACTCAAACAAAAAAATTTTACAGTTTTGTATGGAAACACAAAAGACCCAAAATAGCCAAAGCAATCTTGAGAAAGAAAAACGGAGCTGGAGTAATCAGGTTCCCTGACTTCAGACTATACTACAAAGCTACAGTAATCAAGACAGTATGGTACTGGCACAAAAACAGAAAGATAGATCAATGGTACAAGATAGAAAGCCCAGAGATAAACCCACGCACCTATGGTCAACTAATCTATGACAAAGGAGGCAAGGATATACAATGGAAAAAAGACAGCCTCTTCAAGAAGTGGTGCTGGGAAAACTGGACAGCTACATGTAAAAGAATGAAATTACAACACTCCCTAACACCATACACAAAAATAAACTCAAAATGGATTAAAGACCCAAATGTAAGGCCAGACACTATCAAACTTTTACAGGAAAACATAGGCAGAACACTCTATGACATAAATCACAGCAAGATCTTTTTTGACCCACCTCCTAGAGAAATGGAAATAAAAACAAAAATAAACAGATGGGACCTAATTAAACTTAAAAGCTTTTACACAGCAAAGGAAACCATAAACAAGACGAAAAGACAACCCTCAGAATGGGAGAAAATATTTGCAAACAAAGCAACTGACAAAGGATTAATCTCCAAAATATACAAACAGCTCGTGCAGCTCAATATCAAAAAAAACAAACAATGCAATCAAAAAATGAGTGGAATACCTAAACAGACATTTCTCCAAAGAAGACATACAGATGGCCAACAAACACATGAAAAGATGCTCAAATTCTTGGACTCTTTATCACTCCAAACAAAATTGAGTCGGGGAAACCTTTTCTAGTATTTTATAGTATTACTTTCACATCCAATTTAGGAACATAAATTCAAAAATACAAAGTTATGGAAAGGAGTTAAATACAATTTGTTTTGCTTCTATTCACCTTATTTTATTCTATTTTTTGAAAAATAATCTGCCTTCAATAGATAACCAATAACTTTGTATCAACTGAATAGATGGAAAAACATATTGGTCAAGGGCCTACCCAGCAATATAGTTTTGCCATCTACAGATCCAAATGTACTAAAACACACGAAAATGAATGCACAGTATGCACTAGAATGAATCCACTGTGAGATTTCATTCCAAACCCAGGATGTTCTGTGACCCTTATTTGAACAGCCTATAGGAGTGGCTGTTTATACAGGTGGCCAGAGAAACAACTACTCTCCAAGTATTTGGACAACCAGATCTAATAAATTTCTTCCTCAGTAGTTTATTGTAGGCACTGGAGATGGAAGTTGGCCACTTGAGATACTAAAGAAATCACAAGTAATCAGGAGGTTAGCTTTAAATGAGGTGCTAGATTTTAAATGCAAGATTAAAAATGCCATACTGTTATGATCTAAAATATCAAAGTAGCTATTTTGTCAATTGTAGTTAGCTAAAAGGATATTACCATTTCTTAATATTTCATCTATTCTTAATGACTGGCAAAACATCTGACCTTTCACAAGTAGATTTGCATAACAAAATAAGGCTATTTATATACATTAGCAAGCTGCATTTATACTCAGGTACCTGTAATAAATAAGATATATCTCTTAAAGTTATTCACTGCCAGAAGGATGACTGTACAAAAGCATATCAGGTTTTGGTTTAGCCATTGGTAAAATGGAAATAAGGACTGTATTTATTTCAGTTGGCTATCTGGGGATTAAGTGAAATAATAGAGTTAAAATGTTTAACATGGCTTGTACAAAGCAAGCTTTCAGCAGATTTTAGTTATCATTAGTTTCTTTTTAGTTACTAGTATGTTCAACTCTATTTATATAGTAATCACTTAAGTGATCCTCATTATTCTGAATAACCCCTTTTGTTATGACCTCTAACCAATTTAGCAAAACCACAAAATTTCTCAAAGTAATCTGGGACTCTAATAGTTTCTTACCTCTGCAAAATAGCAATGGTAAGATGCCATTCTTCTGAACCATATTTTACACCAATGCATGTCTATTAACTCGTTCCTTGACCATTTCAGAAGCTTCTCTTAAGTCATTCTAGCAAGTCCACCTGTGCTTCAGTTCGGCACAACAAATATCTATTGAGCGTTTACTGTGTTCAAAACATAAGTAAAATATGACCCCTCTTTTCAAAGAGTTTATTAGCTGTGTATAATTTATATTATTGACCTAGACATATAGTTAAAATGAGCCTGCCTCCATAATAACTAACCTCTAAGTTTAGATTAACTCTAATTGTTAACCTTAACGGAATTATAGCCCATCTTTTCAAATACTATGTGTCCTTATTATCATATTTACAGATGAAGGAACTGAAACAATAAAAGTCAAGTGAGTTGCTCCATGATTAATGAAGCAAAAAGTAGAACTCACTGTCTCCTCTTATGTTTAACCAAGAGCTCCAGAGATAGTAAATTGTGAACAATTTAAATTAAATGGAAGTGTTAAAACTTATTGGAGCAATTTTGAGATAGGTATTCTAGTTAATAAAGAATGCCCAGACACAATTTCAGTTACGTATAGTATGGGTTATACACTAAGAATGGTATAGTTTGCTTCAAACAATGATTAAAAAATAGAAATAGTACCCATCAATGGATATATTTTCTTTTTGAATTTACTGACAAAAAAAGGTGCAGATGGCACCCCAAATAAGAGACTGGCACGGACCAGTATCTTCTCTGTGAAAATGACTAATGTATCATACACTTCTGCCAGAAATACATAAAGAGACTGCCAAAAATGATCATATCATTATCAGCTAGTGTTCCCAATTGTTCACTGTTTGTGTCACATATGGATCTTCTGAAATGCAGAACTCCTACCTAAAGAAACCCTAATATCATTATAAAACATGAACTTTTGCATGTTTTTAAAATGTTTTAAGGAAACTGAATTTGTTCTACTGTAAACAAACATTTTCCTGGTGTCAATAAAAAAAATAACAGTGCAAAAAAATGAATGACATTCAAGTTTCAAAAGTTATATTTGTAAGCCAAATTAGAATATAAAGAAAATTTGATCTAAATGTCTGTATAAATGAATAAGTTTTGTTCTTTCAGCTCCTGTATATTTTTGCTAACAGCCATCTACCAAACATCTAGCACTAACCATTTGGTCACATAGGGTCATTGATTTCTCTCAATTTGCGATGCTTTAATAAAGATTAATTGAATGGCATTGTACAATGTACCTAATTCCCATAATATACCCTATGGTATTAACATAGAATATAAAATAAGAGGTTAGTCTGGTTATATATTACACATTAAGCATCTTTCATCTTTTAGTTTCTCATTAGTGAAACCCTGGACCGCAAAGTTAGCTGGTTTTCACATGAATATATATATATCTACATAATCAAACAAGGAAGTGAATAGTGATACACACACACATTTACACAAACACATACATGCATGTATATCTATACACACACAACCTTTTATACTATCAATTATAAAATAAGAGAGATTGAGACCTAGATCAGTTTTATATGTAAAATATTTCAAGAGAAAAATGATAGTTGGATACAGAAAAGTGTAATTTGAAAAGTAGTCTTGTGGGATGGAGGACGGGTGAATAGGTGAGAATTTTTAGGACAAGGAAATATTCTGTATGATACTGTAATGGGGGATATATGACACTGTGTGTTTATCAAACCCATAGAACTTTACAGTGCAGAGTGAAACAATGTACAAATTTTTTTTTTAATTAGGAAGTCAAGGGATCACAGGATAGATGCAGAATGTGACCAAAAAAATCTAACTATACTACAAATGGAAGACATAATCTCACTGAAGAAGGTAAGGGGAAAATGCTGCAATAAGGAGCCAGAAAAGAGTGGCCTCTTTAGGACTAAAAGCAAAAGCAATTGTGCATAAGTAGGATACCCTGGATCATAAGTTGATTAGGGTTAACAATTCTGAAACCACTATACATGTATACTAAAATTAGATAATTAAGTGAATGGGTGGTGTATGGTGAGAGCCAGATTTCTCACTGTTGGAATGGGAAGTTATAGATAAGCAAGAAAAGGCCAGAATGATTCATGTGGTAATGGATTAGATTTGGAGACATCAATTTGAACATCTATCTATCTAATTTTATATATATATTAAAGAGAGAGAAAGAGAGAGAGAATATGTTGCTCTGTCTGCTGAAAGGGCCTAAAAGCAATGACATCCCAGTAGCAATGAGTATAACTAGTACCCAGATCTTGGTCTAACACAATTCTCCAATAAAAGGATCCAGAGTTCCTTGGAAAAACTGCTGATTCTAGAACTGGGCAGGAAATATACAAAGTGAGGCCAGAGTATATTGTACTGCTGAAAGATAAGAAAGTGCTAAAACACACACACACACACACACACACACACACAAACACACAAAATGATGGGGGTATGTCAAGGGGACATAGAAGCCAACTGAAAGAATTCCCAATGGCCAGAACTGGCACAACTTGAGCAACAAAATAAATAAAATAGTGCTAGATTATAGCCCCAAATAGAAAATGAATATTCATGAATCCATACTAATGTATAAATGATTGAATAAATAAAAGAGAGAAAATAGACAAATCTCCCATGCACAAGATTTCCAAATATGTATATGCTTCATCGTCGAAGAGGTGGAGGATAACGCTCCGTTTCTTAAGTTTCTCATTATGACTCTTTTCCAAAGAATACAGAACATACTGGGGAGGTTTTAAAAAAAAGGTGTTCAGTAGAGAAACCTAACCAACACTACCTCATCCAGGTGATCAAGGACAACATCAACAATAATAAATCACGTTGAAAGTACATATCATTGATACAATATGATGAAAATGGCACTTCTGTGGGCTTCCTCCTAAAATCTCATAACCCCAGTTTAACTGCAATAACTTCATCAGACAAATTCTATCTAAGTGACACAGTCCTCAAAACTGTCAAGGTCATCAAAAACAAGGAAATTCTGAGAAACCATCACAGTCGTGCGGAATCCAAGAAGACATGACAACTAAATGTAAGGATCGTGGAAAAGGAAAAGTTATTAGGTAAAATGTAAGTAAACCTGAATAAAGTATGGACTTTAGTTAGTACTGATGTATCAGTATTGGTTCATTAATTGTGTCAAATACCATACTAATACAAGATGCTAATAATGGAGTATACTGGGTGTGAGTTATGTGGGAACTCTCTGTACTGCTTTTGTAAATCTAAATCAATTTTAAAATATAAGTTTATTTAATGAAAAAATGGCCTTGTAGATGAACTGAATTATGAATGGGCTTAAAAGTGTTGTGTTGTTATTGAGTACAAAATAAATGAAGGTTGTAATTTAACAGACCAGAGCTCAGTGGAAAACTTTTTTATTTGAACATTGACTTGAAACCCCTGTTCAGCAAAAAGCATGTCAGGGCTCCAACAAGAGTGAGCTGTCACAGTGCCACGTAGCAGATGGGCGTGAATGCACATAACTGGGAAACAAAACCCCAGGACCAGTTGGAAATAATCATAGGATTCCCAGTCCAGAATGTCCAAATTGTGACAGACTTTTTATTTTTTATTTTAGTAAACTCAGTTTATTGAATTAATTTCAAAGGATGTTATAGGTTACAAGCACACTCAATATAGTGATTAGAAAACAGTAAAAGCTTCTTGCTGGCTTGGGCTATAAAATCACTCCTGCCTTTAAAAGACAAAAAAAAAGAAAGAAAAGTTCCTGGTTATCTTCCATCACATGCCCTCTAGGGTCCCTTTCAGCTCAATTGTTTGAAGATTCTAATTTCTAGTAATAAGACCCTGTATCCAAAAAAACAAAGCACATATCTAAGAAATACTGTTGTGATAAAACTACAGTGACCTTGGAAGCAACCCAAATGTCCATCAATCAATGAATAAGTAAACAAGATGTGACCTATCCATACAATGTAATTGTTCAACCATAAAAAGCAAGGAAGAACTGGTACATGCTACAACGTGGATGAACCTTGAAAACATGCTGAGTGAAAGAAGCCAGGCACAGAGACTACATATTGTATGATTCCATTTATATGAAACGTCCAGAATAGTTAAATCCATAGAGTGGCAAAAGATTAGTGGTTGCCAGGGGCTGAGGCAGATGGGAGGATTGGGGGCAGTAATGACTAAGAGGCACAGGGGGTTTTTTTGGGGTGATTAAACTTTTAAAACCGATTGTGGTGATAGTTTTACAACTCTGACTATACCGTTAAATGACACACCTTCAATGAGTGAATTGCATGGTATGTGAATTACATTTCACTAAAGCTCTTCCATTAAAAATGGGAAAAAAAAACAAAAACAAAAACTGCAGTGACCTTAAGGGGACAGAGTATGCCCTTCCAAAATCATATTAAAGTACTATCAGGTAGATCTCCAAAGTCAACTTCAGTCATCATGTCCTTTTAGTATTAGGAAATTTGACTGCTTTATTGCTGAGCATATAGCTTAGATATATTACATCTCTGTTCCTGAAGAATTCTGAATGAGCTTATCATTACCCAAATTTTATGGGTAACAAGAAAGTCTTACAACTCCAATTACATTATATTTACACCTTTTCCCAGAATAACCTTGCTGCATAACAAAATAACCTTGTCCATTCATATTTTCATTAAAATTGTATTATTACTACTGAGTCACATATAGAGGTATCTTCAATAATTTTCACCACATTAGAACAGCCAATCCAGCAGTTGACTGAATTGACAATAGCAGTTGACTCAGTCACATGAATCACATTCTTTCCAAATGCTTTATGAGAAAAGAAATTTTTAAAAAATAAAAACAGTGTTCTGAGGCCCAAGATAAGTTGCCATGGGCCCACAAAAATGTGTAACAGGCCCCAAGAGACCTTCCTTTTTTTGCCCTTATGTTTTACTTTCCTGGTGGAATTCTGTATGTTTCCCTCAGAAATATACCAGTGATACCTGAAAGCAGTGAAGTGGAGAGTGTTACAACACTATGAACTTTGTGAGAAACAATATAGTAGTTTAATACATGGGCTCTAGAACCATACTTCCTGTTCTGCATCTCAAACCCTTCATCCACTAGCTGTGTGACACTGACGAAGTTACTAAACCTCTCTGTTTCATTTTCTTTATCTGCAAAATGTTACCATGTCATAATTTAACAACATGTTCTCTATCAATCACTAATGCACATAGGAACTCTTCTATAAGAGCACAGTGCCTATAGCAAGCTAAAAGTTTGTGGAATGAAGGAATAAATGAATGAATGAGTCAATAGTAGTAGGAAAAACCAGAGTGAATATGCACAACAGGAAATATGAGTGGAACCAGTGGAAATTGTGAGTGCTAAATGGAACTTTAGCAATCATAATGATAGTAGATTTCTATCTACTGTTTGCAGTGTTGCCAGTTTGCCAATATTGGAGCCAGTGGAGCTAATAATGTCAGCCTTCTTTCTGGAGATATATCTGAAATGTTAGCCACGTTGTTTTCTCAACTTACTTCCACTCAAGATGAAACTTCATCAGCTTCACACCTAATACAGGTGGTTCCCAGGCTTTCAGTAAATTTAAGGTAATTTATGATTTCATCTTTCTCAATTAATTTTCAATCAAGTAAAGTTATCCAACAAGAGTGTAAGTTGCACATGGAAACATTTTATTTTGAGGTTTCATTAGGATGCGTAAATTCACAGGCCCTCCCAATCTCCATCCAGTTTTGCAAGTAATTGAAAAAAGTGACTCAACATATGCGGACACCAGTTTTTAGGTTAGCAAATGGGGCATGGCATTTTAAATGTTTTAAATGAGGAACATGAACTGTGTTATAATTTAATTTCTAATAATGAACCTGATTTCCCTTTCAAAATGAAGATAATATCCTGTGGTAAACATGAAAAAGTGGAGGGTGTGGCAGAAAGCTCATTATAGCATATGAGGCAGGACATCTGTTTTCCAGGGCCCTATTCATTACCTACAGGTAATGAATTTTATTTAATTCACTTGGCCTCAGTTTCGTCATCCATAGAAAAGGAAAAATCATTATGCACCTACATAAAGGCAGAAGCTTTAACAAATCCTTACATTCGTTTACTGTCTATTAACCCGCTACAATGTGCCAAATTCAGACTTTTTCCTACTTCTTTAGCTGCTCCCATGAGACCACACACAGATGTGAACTTCGAAGGGAGGACTGGTATAATCATGGTGGGTGTCATGGGGTCTGGCAGCTTACTCATGCAGCTCACTTGTACAACTGGTACTCCCTGGGCTCGATCCCAGTGTCCCATTTCCATCTTAGAATGGGCTGCTGCTGAGTACATCTGACTGGACTTGGCAGGCCTGACGGAATCTAGCTTGTAATGAGCATATCCAGGTGCATGTTCCCTGGCGTTTACTCCAAAGTCAAGTATTCTGTTTCTACCAGGGCCCAGTAACATGTCAAGAGCTATTTTTCAGTGTGTAATCTCTACTATAGATGGCAGGGCCTCATTTCGGGTTCCAGGAGCCCACATTGAAATCTCCCACTGAGTCTTGCCATAATCTCTACACTGCTTCTCTTCTCACTACTGACACCTCCAACACCTGAGAGTCTGCTGGATCTGATGGCCCAAGTGGTCAGGCTGAAGCACTGCAGCCTGGAACTTCTGCAGAGCTCTATTCTGATCCCAGCCCCGCTTAAAGCTGGCAGCCTTCTTTGTCACCCACTGTTGCACTAAGGCAGTACTCCTAGGGATGGAATGTGCTGCATCCAGAAGCCAAAAAAGATCTGCCAGGTACCATGTTTCCTTTTTTGTTGGAGGGGATGCAAGATGCAGCAATTTATCTTTTAGTTTAGAGAAGATACCTCGGTACACTTCTGATCCCTGTACCCACAAATCTCATAGAAGTGGCAGATCCCTGAACTTCCTAGTTTATCTCCCACCCTCAGAATATAAGCTGTCTTACCAAGTTCTCCAGCCTTCTAGCCACCTCTTGCTCATCCTGTCCAACCAGCATAATGTCACTGTTGTAATGGACCTCTGTGACATTCTGTGTGATGTTCTTGCAGTTCATATCTCCTTGGACTACACTGTGACAGAAGCAGGAGAGCTAACACATCCTAGTGGCAACTTGGATATGCAAATGGTTCCTGATCTGTTTTTCTAACTGGAATAGAGCAGAATCACTGGCTGCATATCATGGACCTAAGACCTTAATTATCTGCTCTAATAGTGATAACACATCAGCCAGAGGAACCATAACCAAGACTGCTATTTGATTGAGTCTGCAGTAGCCTACCGTTACTCTCCAGGATGGATGAAGTTTCTACAATCTCAAAGTAAACAGAAAATAAACAAATATGATACAGAAAATATGGTAAAATAAACAAAAATGTGATTAGGACTACCTCAACTGCATCTTTAGTGTGGGTGTTGTTCCAACTTCCAAATATATGAATTCCAGTTAGACACACTTGGTAACTGGGAAATGACCACTGACTGGGTCCACGGACCCAGTGGCCACATTGTGAACTGGATCTTATCCAGGACTCCCTGAAGGTCCACTTTCTAAATAGGGTGTCATTATACTTGTAATATTTAAGCACCACCACCTGACTATTTCTTTAGGTCCCCATCATCCCAAAGATGTCAATAAGCCCAACTCTGTGACTGTCACCTCTGTGGTCTATTGGGCTGGACTGAGGAGAAAGAACCACGACTGAACTTCTTGCTGATCTTGGTGACCCCTCACTGGTGTATGCCTGATGGCCTGGGTGAATAATATGTCCTCTGAGCCCTTTTGTGGAACATAATCCTCCGGTGGGTCCTCCATCCTTACATAAGATTCATCACAGATGAATGCCAGATTCCCTCAGACTCTTTATTCCTTCTTTCAACATCTTTCAAGGCAATTCAGGATTTCCATTTTGCTGAATGTTGGATATAACTTTCTCCAGGCTTCTAAAGGTCAATTTAGCAGCAACTTTGCTTTACTTCCCTGGGCTTCCTTTTAAGATTTTAATCCTATGTCCCAAGAAAGTGTTCCCAAATCAATGAATTCTTTCTTATCCAGTCTTATATTCTGGCCCTCTTGATCTCTGAGGTATTATCCTGGCTCCTGCCGATACATCCTAATGAATTCTTGCATTTCTTCAGGCCCAGCACATCCCCAGCTGGGTTATAAAGGGATTTAACCCTAGTTAGCACCTTGGCAGCCAAGACAGAAGGTGAGGGCAGCTCCTAAGGGAGATAACCTGTTAACTTGTAGAGGAAAGGCTTCTCCAGCATCATTCAGTATAGGAAAGTGCTGGGTGTTACTAGGGAAGGGAGACCTTTTCTGCAAACCCAGAGAATCTATAGAATCAACATCATCAAGGGTAATCACCCAGATGCACCAGCCCATGTTTTAAGGTGCTAGGTTTCCCCCCCAGCGCTCTGGCCTTTGCATAACAGACCTGCCCTGGCTGACCATTCAGACTTCTCTGGAGCTTGGCAACCCTAACGATGATGATATCTTTAAGCTCCTGCTCAGATATAGCTGCTTTTCCACTACAGAAGATAGGGGCTTTCTTTGTAAGGTATCACAGAGGCCCTCTGGTTGTCACACTTGGCCATTAACTGCTTGTTAATTGCCCTTAGTCTGTCATTATCTCTTTGCAGGGCATCCACACAATTTAGCAATAACCATCCAACTCTGTCTTTTTTTTTTTTTTTTTTTTTTAACAATAATGAGAAGTAATATTTATTGAGCATTTTCTGTCAGGTCCTATACTGAGTACTTTTTATGGGCTCTGTCATTTAATCCCTCAACATATATGTGATATTGTTTTGTAGATGAAACAACAGGCTCATAGAGGTTAAATAACTGATTCAAGGTCACAGAGATAGTAGTGGCATGACCTTGATACTTCTTCTCAATGCTTTTATTCTTAACCATTTTAGGGAATATCCTAGGGGAAAGGGAATAAAGTTCATACATGTTCAAAACAGTATAATTATTAGGTTCTTGGTGGGTTTTTCCTCTCCCTCTCTGCTGTGGCCCTTCCGTGTCTTTTCCATTTCTAAATTAGGGTATCTCAGGGCTCAGTCTTTGGACCTCTCCTCTTTTTTCTCAGATGCACTTCCTAATCTCATGCCATTAAAAACCAACTATGCACTAATATTTCTTAAATTTTTATCTGCTCTGCCAGTCTCTCCTCTCAACTCTAGACTCATATATCCAACTCCCTACTTGATCTCTCCACTTAGATGTCTAATTGGCATCTTCAACTAAATTTGTCCAAAACAAAACTCTTAATTTCTCCCCAGACTTGTTCCTCTCATTGTCTTACTCATCTCAGTGAACACCAGCCCCATCCTTCCATGGGCTCAGACCACCACTCTTCATGCCATGCTTGACACCTCTCTCTGTCTTTTATGCCCCATACACAACAGGTGATTGGCAAAGCTTGTGTGCTCTGCCTTCAGACTATATAGAGAATCCAGCTACTTTACACCACCTCTGCTGCTCGCCCTCTGATCCAGGCCACCGTAATCCCTCATCTGCGTTGTTTCAGTAGTTTACTGTCTGAAGCTTTTACTACTTTTCTTGCTTGCTAAACTTCGTGGTCCACATGGCAGCCACTCTCGTGATCCTGGTAGAACACAAGGTAGATCATGGCACTCAATCGGATTTTTTTTCTCCAATGGCCTTGTTTTTTTTTTAACATCTTTATTGGAGTATAATTGCTTTACAATGGTATGTTAGTTTCAGCTTCACAACAAAATGAATCAGTTATATATATACATCCCATATCTCTTCCCGCTTGCGTCTCCCTCCCTCCCACCCTCCCTATCCCACCCCTCCAGGCGGTCACAAAGCACCGAGCTGATCTCCCTGTGCTATGCGGCTGCTTCCCACTAGCTAACTACCTTACTTTTGGTAGTGTATATATGTCCATGCCTCTTTATCGCTTTGTCACCGTTTACCCTTCCCCCTCCCCATAGCCTCAAGTCCATTCTCTAGTAAGTCTGTGTCTTTATTCCTGTTTCACCCCTAGGTTTTTCATGACATTTTTTTTTAAATTCCATGTATATGTGTTAGCATACGGTATTTGTCTCTCTCTTTCTGACTTACTTCACTCTGTATGACAGACTCTAGGTCTATCCACCTCATTACAAATAGCTCAATTTCGTCTCTTTTTATGGCTGAGTAATATTCCATTGTATATATGTGCCACATCTTCTTTATCCATTCGTCCGATGATGGACACTTAGGTTGTTTCCATCTCTGGGCTATTGTAAATAGAGCTGCAATGAACATTTTGGTACATGACTCTTTTTGAATTATGGTTTTCTCAGGGTATATGCCCAGTAGTGGGATTGCTGGGTCATATGGTAGTTCTATTTGTAGCTTTTTAAGGAACCTCCATACTGTTCTCCACAGTGGCTGTATCAATTTACATTCCCACCAACAGTGTAAGAGGGTTCCCTTTTCTCCACACCCTCTCCAGCATTTATTGTTTCTAGATTTTTTGATGATGGCCATTCTGACTGGTGTGAGATGATATCTCATTGTAGTTTTGATTTGCATTTCTCTAATGATTAGTGATGTTGAGCATTCTTTCATGTGTTTGTTGGCACTCTGTATATCTTCTTTGGAGAAATGTCTATTTAGGTCTTCTGCCCATTTTTGGATTGGGTTGTTTGTTTTTTTGTTATTAAGCTGCATGAGCTGCTTATAAATTTTGGAGATTAATCCTTTGTCCATTGCTTCATTTGCAAATATTTTCTCCCATTCTGAGGGTTGACTTTTGGTCTTCTTTATGGTTTCCTTTGCTGTGCAAAAGCTTTTAAGTTTCATTAGGTCCCATTTGTTTACTTTTGTTTTTATTTCCATTTCTCTAGGAGGTGGGTCAAAAAGGACCTTGCTGTGATTTATGTCATAGAGTGTTCTGCCTATGTTTTCCTCTAAGAGTTTGATAGTTTCTGGCCTTACATTTAGGTCTTTAATCCATTTTGAGCTTATTTTTTGTGTATGGTGTTAGGGAGTGATCTAATCTGATACTTTTACATGTAGCTGTCCAGTTTTCCCAGCACCACTTATTGAATAGGCTGTCCTTTCTCCACTGTACATTTCTGCCTCCTTTGTCAAAGATAAGGTGACCATATGTGCGTGAGTTTATCTCTGGGCTTTCTATCCTGTTCCATTGATCTATCTTTCTGTTTTTGTGCCAGTACCATACCATCTTGATAACTGTAGCTTTGTAGTATAGTCTGAAGTCTGGGAGCCTGATTCCTCCAGTTCCTTCTTTCGTTCTCAAGATTGCTTTGGCTATTCGGGGTCTTTTGTGTTTCCATACAAATTGTGAAATTTTTTGTTCTAGTTCTGTGAAAAATGCCAGTGGTAGTTTGATAGGGATTGCATTGAATCTATAGATTGCTTTGGGTAGTAGAGTCATTTTCACAATGTTGATTCTTCCAATCCAAGAACATGGTATATCTCTCCATCTATTTGTATCATCTTTAATTTCTTTCATCAGTGTCTTATAATTTTCTGCATACAGATCTTTTGTCTCCTTAGGTAGGTTTATTCCTAGATATTTTATTCTTTTTGTTGCAATGGTAAATGGGAGTGTTTTCTTGATTTCACTTTCAGATTTTTCATCATTAGTATATAGGAATGCCAGAGATTTCTGTGCATTAATTTTGTATCCTGCCACTTTACCAAATTCATTGATTAGCTCTAGTAGTTTTCTGGTAGCATCTTTAGGGTTCTCTATGTATAGGATCATGTCATCTGCAAACAGTGACAGCTTTACTTCTTCTTTTCCGATTTGGATTCCTTTTATTTCCTTTTCTTCTCTGATTGCTGTGGCTAAAACTTCCAAAACTATGTTGAATAAGAGTGGTGAGAGTGGGCAACCTTGTCTTGTTCCTGATCTTAGTGGAAATGCTTTCAGTTTTTCACCATTGAGGATGATGTTTGCTGTGGGCTTGTCATATATGGCCTTTATTATGTTGAGGAAAGTTCCCTCTATGCCTACTTTCTGCAGGGTT
Organism: Lagenorhynchus albirostris; assembly: GCF_949774975.1. Classification (NCBI taxonomy): domain Eukaryota; kingdom Metazoa; phylum Chordata; class Mammalia; order Artiodactyla; family Delphinidae; genus Lagenorhynchus; species Lagenorhynchus albirostris. The sequence continues at coordinate 68,963,818 of NC_083095.1, read as the reverse complement.
TTTATCATAAATGGGTGTTGAATTTTGTCAAAAGCTTTCTCTGCATCTATTGAGATGATCATATGGTTTTTCTTCTTCAGTTTGTTAATATGGTTTATCACATTGATAGATTTGCGTATATTGAAGAATCCTTGCATTCCTGGAATAAACCCCACTTGATCATGATGTATGATCCTTTTAATGTGCTGTTGGATTCTGTTTCCTAGTATTTTGTTGAGGATTTTTGCATCTATGTTCATCAGTGATATTGGCCTGTAGTTTTCTTTCTTTGTGACATCCTTGTCTGGTTTTGGTATCAAGGTGATGGTGGCCCCGTAGAAGGAGTTTGGGAGTGTTCCTCCCTCTGCTATATTTTGGAAGAGTTTCAGAAGGATAGGTGTTAGCTCTTCTCTAAATGTTTGATAGAATTCGCCTGTGAAGCCATCTGGTCCTGGGCTTTTCTTTGTTGGAAGATTTTTAATCACAGTTTCAATTTCAGTGCTTGTGATTGGTCTGTTCATAGTTTCTATTTCTTCCTGATTCAGTCTTGGCAGGTTGTGCATTTCTAAGAATTTGTCCATTTCTTCCAGATTGTCCATTTTATTGGCATAGAGTTGCTTGTAGTAATCTCTCATGATCTCTTTTATTTCTGCAGGGTCAGTTGTTACCTCTCCTTTTTCATTTCTAATTCTATTGATTTGAGTCTTCTCCCTTTTTTTCTTGATGAGTCTGGCTAGTGGTTTATCTATTTTGTTTATCTTCTCAAAGAACCAGCTTTTAGTTTTATTGATCTTTGCTATTGTTTCCTTCATTTCTTTTTCATTTATTTCTGATCTGATTTTTATGATTTCTTTCCTTCTGCTAGCTTTGGGGTTTTTTTGTTCTTCTTTCTCCAATTGCTTGAGGTGCAAGGTTAGGTTGTTTATTCGAGATGTTTCCTGCTTCTTAAGGTGGGCTTGTATTGCTATAAACTTCCCCCTTAGAACTGCTTTTGCTGCATCCCACAGGTTTTGGGTCGTTGTGTCTCCATTGTCATTTGTTTCTAGGTATTTTTTGATTTCCTCTTTGATTTCTTCAGTGATCACTTCATTATTAAGTAGTGTATTGTTTAGCCTCCATGTGTTTGTATTTTTTACAGATCTTTTCCTGTAATTGATATCTAGTCTCATGGCATTGTGGTCAGAAAAGATACTTGATACAATTTCAATTTTCTTAAATTTACCAAGGCTTGATTTGTGGCCCAAGATATGATCTATCCTGGAGAATGTTCCATGAGCACTTGAGAAAAATGTGTATTCTGTTGTTTTTGGATGGAATGTCCTATAAATATCAATTAACTCCATCTCGTTTAATGTATCATTTAAAGCTTGTGTTTCCTTATTTATTTTCATTTTGGATGATCTGTCCATTGGTGAAAGTGGGGTGTTAAAGTCCCCTACTATGAATGTGTTACTGTCGATTTCCCCCTTTATGGTTGTCAGTATTTGCCTTATGTATTGAGGTGCACCTATGTTGGGTGCATAAATATTTACAATTGTTATATCTTCCTCTTGGATCAATCCCTTGATCATTATGTAGTGTCCTTCTTTGTCTCTTCTAATAGTCTTTGTTTTAAAGTCTATTTTGTCTGATATGAGAATTGCTACTCCAGCTTTCTTTTGGTTTCCATTTGCATGAAATACCTTTTTCCATCCCCTTACTTTCAGTCTGTATGTGTCTCTAGGTCTGAAGTGGGTCTCTTGTAGACAGCAAATATATGGGTCTTGTTTTTGTATCCATTCAGCCAATCTGTGTCTTTTGGTGGGAGCATTTAGTCCATTTACATTTAAGGTAATTATCGATATGTGTGTTCCTATTCCCATTTTCTTAATTGTTTTGGGTTCGTTATTGTAGGTCCTTTTCTTCTTTTGTGTTTCTTGCCTAGAGAAGTTCCTTTAGCAGTTGTTGTAGAGCTGGTTTGGTGGTGCTGAACTCTCTCAGCTTTTGCTTGTCTCTAAAGGTTTTAATTTCTCCATCAAATCTGAATGAGATCCTTGCTGGGTAGAGTAATCTTGGTTGCAGGTTTTTCTCCTTCATCACTTTCAATATGTCCTGCCACTCCCTTCTGGCTTGCAGAGTTTCTGCTGAAAGATCAGCTGTTAACCTTATGGGGATTCCCTTGTGTGTTATTTGTTGTTTTTCCCTTGCTGCTTTTAATATGTTTTCTTTGTATTTAATTTTTGACAGTTTGATTAATATGTGTCTTGGCGTATTTCTCCTTGGATTTTTCCTGTATGGGACTCTCTGTGCTTCCTGGACTTGATTAACTATTTCCTTTCCCATATTAGGGAAGTTTTCAACTATAATCTCTTCAAATATTTTCTCAGTCCCTTTCTTTTTCTCTTCTTCTTCTGGAACCCCTATAATTCGAATGTTGGTGCGTTTAATGTTGTCCCAGAGGTCTCTGAGACTGTCCTCAGTTCTTTTCATTCTTTTTTCTTTATTCTGCTCTGCAGTAGTTATTTCCACTATTTTATCTTCCAGGTCACTTATCCGTTCTTCTGCCTCAGTTATTCTGCTATTGATCCCATCTAGAGTACTTTTAATTTCATTTATTGTGTTGTTCATCGTTGCTTGTTTCATCTTTAGTTCTTCTAGGTCCTTGTTAACTGATTCTTGCAATTTGTCCATTCTATTGTCCATTCTATCTCCAAGATTTCGGATCAACCTTACTATCATTATTCTGAATTCTTTTTCAGGTAGACTGCCTATTTCCTCTTCATTTGTTAGGTCTGGTGGGTTTTTATCTTGCTCCTTCATCTGCTGTGTGTTTTTCTGTCTTTTCATTTTGCTTATCTTACTGTGTTTGGGGTCTCCTTTTTTGCAGGCTGAAGGTTCGTAGTTCCTGTTATTTTTGTGTCTGTCCCCAGTGGCTAAGGTTGGTTCAGTGGGTTGTGTAGGCTTCCTGGTGGAGGGTACTAGTGCCTGTGTTCTGGTGGATGAGGCTGGATCTTGTCTTTCTGGTGGGCAGGTCCACGTCTGGTGGTGTGTTTTGGGGTGTCTGTAGACTTATTATGATTTTGGGCAGCCTCTCTGCTAATGGGTGGGGTTGTGTTCCTGTCTTGCTAGTTGTTTGGCATAGGATGTCCAGCACTGTAGCTTGCTGGTCGTTGAGTGAAGCTGGGTGCTGGCCTTGAGATGGAGATCTCTCCGAGATTTTTGCTTTTGATATTATGTGCAGCTGGGAGGCCTCTTGTGGACCAGTGTCCTGAAGTTGGCTCTCCCACCTCAGAGGCACAGCACTGACTCCTGTCTGCAGCACCAAGAGCCTTTCATCCACAGGGCTCCTTAATTTGGGATGATTCGTTGTCTATTCAAGTATTCCACAGATGCAGGGTATATCAAGTTGATTGTGGAGCTTTAATCCGCTGCTTCTGAGGCTGCTGGGAGAGATTTCCCTTTCTCTTCTTTGTTCTCACAGTTCCCAGGGGCTCAGCTTTAGATTTGGCCCCGCCTGTGCGTGTAGGTCGCCGGAGGGCGTCTGTTCTTTGCTCAGACAGGACGGCGTTAAAGGAGCCGCTGATTCGGAGGCTCTGGCTCACCCAGGCCGGGGGGTAGGGAGGGTCACGGAGTGCGGGGCGGGCCTGCAGCGGCAGAGGCCGGCGTGATGCTGCAGCCTGAGGGCGCCGTGCGTTCTCCCGGGGGAGTTGTCCCTGGATCCCGGGACCCTGGCAGTGGCGGGCTGCACAGGCTCCCCGGAAGGGCGTGTGGCTAGTGACCTGTGTTCGCACACAGGCCTCCTGGCTGCGGCAGCAGCGGCCTTAGCGTCCCATGTCCGTCTCTGGGCTCCGCACTCTTAGCCGCGGCTCGCGCCCGTCCCTGGAGCTCTCTCAAGCAGCGTCCTTAATCCCCTCTCCTCGCGCACCAGGAAACAGAGGGACGTAAAAGTCTCTTGCCTCTTCGGCAGGTCCAGACCCCTCCCCGGACTCTCTCCCGGCCAGCCGCGGCGCACCAACGCCCTGCAGGCTGTGTTCACGCCGCCAACTTCAGTCCTGTCCCGGCGCTCCGACAAAAGCCGGAGCCTCAGCTCCCAGCCCCGCCCGCCCCGGCGGGCGAGCAGACAAGCCTCTCGGCTGGTGAGTGCCGGTCGGCCCGATCCTCTGCGCTGGAATCTGTCCGCTTTGCCCTCCGCACCCCTGTTGCTGTGCTCTCCTCCGCGGCTCCCAAGCTCCCCCACTCCGCCTCCCGAAGTCTCCACCCGCGAAGGGGCTTCCTAGTGTGTGGACACTTTTCCTCCTTCACAGCTCTCTCCCGCTGGTGCAGGACCCGTCCCTATCCTTTTGTCTCTGTTTAGTTTTTTCTTTTGCCCTAACCAGGTACGTGGGGGGTTCCTTGCCTTTTGGGAGGTCTGAGGTCTTCTGCCAGCGTTCAGTAGGTGCTCCGGAGGAGTTGTTCCACGCGTAGATGTATTTCTGGTGTATCTGTGGAGAGGAAGGTGATCTCCGCGTCTTACTCTTCCGCCATCTTCCCGGAAGTCCATCCAACTCTGTCTTATTGGCACTGTTTCCACCAAATCTTTCAAATGTCTACGTTATTGCACCTGCCAGAGCATTCCTCTCCAAGGACATTTTCCCAGATCACCACAGGTGAAACCTTCAGCAGCTGAGCCACCATCCTGTGCCAGGGGCTATTCACGCATCATCTGCCAACCAGAATAGCATCCTCTTCACCCACCAGGTCATAGGTGAGCCAGTGTCAAATCTTCATCCTACCACAGCCGCAGTGGTTTCCTCAAACCACGCTCAGAACAAATCGTGCTAGTTCAGGTCCTCCAAAAACCCAATGATAAGAGGGGATTAGACACAGAAGAAACACACCTGTGTGTTTCTTGGATATGCAAATGGTTTCTGATCTGTTTTTCTAACTGGAATAGAAAAGAATCACTTGCTGTGTATCATGTACCTATCATATCACTGGTACCATATCATATCACTGGTACCATATCATGTACCAGGGAACATGGGAAGTGAGCCAGAGGAATCTAGGCAAGCCATCAGGATGTGATACAGATCTGACCCTTCTTAAGGAGAATGGGAAGGAGGGGTTGCGAGCGGGAACGCTTTAGACAGCAGTACAATTCGAAGGAACGTCAACAAGGTGATGGGAATCCTGGAGACAAAGTCAGAGAGTTCCCATGTCTCCCAAGAATGGACCTGCCTTAGCGACGTCCCTGCCACATTCATCATCAGCTGGGAGCCGCCTATGGGAAATTCAGCCCCTGGGCAAACACAGGGATGGGTTTCAGAGGACGGAAGCTGAGGCTATGGGTCAGTGATGCTCCATATCCTGCAATCTAAGAGGTGCATTTTGATGGCTGCCACAATAGCCAGCATTTCTCGCGGATGTAAAACACACCGGTCTCCATTCTAAGTGCCTGTGAACATTACCTCATTGATTCTTCACGACATTGTGAGACTGGTGTTTTAGTTATTCTGTTTTTATTTTTATAAGTGAAGCAGCTGAAGCTAAGTGGCTTGCCCGAGTTTACACAGCTACAAAGTAGTGAGAATGGATTTAAATACAGATCTCTCTGATTGCATAGCTAGATGCCTTTAACCACATGGTCCCTGTCCTCAAAGGGCTTAGAATCTGCCAGGTAAAGAGACCTGGGAACAGACAAACGTAATAAAACATAATTTGCTCTTGATAATAATTACAGAGTGTCTATGAGAAAGACTGCTTCACACTACTTGGGGGAATCAGAGAGTAGTTTGGCTTATAGTTCAAGGAGGATTAGGTATTTCTGTGGAGATTCCAGAGGGATTCCGGGGAAACAGGGAACAATGTTGAATAGAAAGGAGAAATGGAAGAGCATCACAATGCTAGTTCTGGCATGGATTTAAATATTTTCAAATTATTTAAAGTACCGGTGGTGTCCTGGTCCTTCTCAAAGGGTTGAAAAAATAAGGCAGACTGTATTCAGCCCAAGCTCCCAGCAGCAGGTAAAATTTTCCACCAGAACAGGTTTAAACAAATACTGCCAGTGCCAAAACAGGCAGAAAGGATATTGATCACAGCATAGAAAATGCAGACAGGGAGCAGTCAGTTGAAGAAAGAGTGACATCTAAAGCAGCAGCAGCCCACTGCCATTCTAGGAGGTAAAGATAAAGCCAGCATTTGGAGAGAAGGTAGGAAGAGGCAAAATCTTCTGGAGAAGTCAGTTGATTAATAGTTGGTACAAAAAGACTGTGCCGGGAGCAACAAAGACAAATCACTGTCCACAGTGTGAAGTGCATCCCCTGGTGCTAAAAATAAATACCTCATTTCATTGCCTGTGCTAAGGAAGGAGCAGCCCTGAGAAAAGGATTTGGCCTGAACAAAATGGAGATTTTCTTCTGGTATTTAGAGTCAACCTAATAAGTGTTAAGATTTTGATTCTCAAGTATCAGAATCTTAAATGGCTATACTGATGATAGGACCCAGCATTTCCACTTCAACAAATCTTTCTTGTGGCAATCATAGCATGAATACATGAAGATGGATATATAAATTGTCCTATGAAGTACTGTTTGCAATAGAAAAAAATTGGAAATGTATAGTCAAATATAGGAGAATTCTTATACTATGCTATATTAATACGCACCAACGTGGGAGAAGTTATTTCTGTGTTCAATAAATGCTTAGTGAGAAGTTACTGTGGGCCAAGCATTGTGTCAGTAGCTAAGGACAGAGAAGTAAAAAAGACTGAAATGGTCTCTGCCTTTGTGGGGTTTCTAGTCTGGAAAACAAGACCGGTAGATACCAAGTAAACAAAGATGCATGTAGATAAAGAAGAAACTAGGATGCTGTGATGGAGAATAAAGGTGAGGGAGATATTTAATATTCATTTTCATTAAATAGGGTGATAGAAGTTCCCTTTGAGGTAATATATAAAGTGAAATCTAAGGAGTAAATACGACAGGCATTGCCCCAAAAAAGCAGAAAAATAGTGCTCTAGGCAGGAGAAATTAAGACTAAGAACCAGGGGAGAGATACAGGAGAGAGAGGCTACCCAGAGGGTCATATCCTTGAGGAGATGAGAGGGTACAGGATCCAGCTTACAAGTGGAGAGATGGTCCTTTAAAAGAAGAGAAACTGCCTAAATTCAAATATAAGAAAATAAATAGTTTGAGTGACAATGGAAGTAGGCACATGTCTATGTGCTAGTCAGAAGATGAGGAAATTAGTTCTAATATACAATTTTCTCTTTTCCTACATGAATTACGTGTGAGTGGAGGATGGAGAGGTGTAAATGTATGAGTGAGGTGGAAGGTGAGAAAAAAGATAAGGTATAAAATACTTTTCCCAGAAAGTAGGAAAGAGAAACTACTAAAAATGTATACAGCAGAATTTTCAAGGCAGTGTTGAATGTCCATAGGTAATCGCATACAGTGCAGATATGCATATTAATTATTCTTACTGTAATTAATATACTTCATTCTCTTTGTTTGGCTTTCCACTGAGCAAAAACCTCCAGATTTAACACGTGGGGAAAAAATTGTGGAAGTGACAAATACAAAACAATTAAAAACATAATGAGATTTAAACAAGGACATATACATTATGAGCAACCATGTAAATAGTGCTAAATAGAATTACATTCAAATTATTAAAATAACTAAAGTTGCAAATGAAATATGACTCATTTTAACATTATTTACCAAATAAAATAAACTAAATGAATCTCTTCCTAAAATAACATTTTAAAAAATGTTACCTTTTAAAGTGTCTCAGATTTTTTTTGTTTTTTTAAAACATATGGGCAGGTAGGAAATTTAAAATACAAAGCAGAAGTCTTTGTGCTGTCTAAATATAGATATAGTAGTGTGCCAGGCTTTAGCTGAAATTTCTCTATATATAACCTGTAATGGGTCCAGTATTTTCTTTTTAAAATGTTTTATTTCTAAAGAACATATAATGTAGCTAATTAAAATGCCAATTAATGAGGTTTTTATATTTCCTTAATTTTTGCTTTTGCTCCATTTCTACACACCTGAGTGATTGGAACCTCAAAAGAAAAGACTACCCAACCATAAAACAAGGGGACAAACCATGAAGTGCAAATCAAACACAACACTTCAAACCAAAGTGTTTTTTGGATTGTGTTAAAATTCTAAATTCTTTTAGGTTATTAAAATAACCTTGACACCAGTAGTTCTCAAACTTCAGTGTATATCAGAATTGAATTTTATTGAAAAGATAAATTTTCACCTATTTTTTAAAGCTTCCCAGTTAGTTTTGAAGTAGATGTTTTTGACTACATGTTGAAAAAAATTGCTACCTCAATTTCAAACTATATTTCAGACTGATGACTTTAGTGCAAAAGGAGTAAAAAATAAGTTATACAATCAAATTTTGGATTCTTGGTAATACTGTACATTGGTTGTCCAGTCAAAACTTGGTAATATTAATATGTTGTAGAATTAGATAAATATCTGGGAAACAAAGATCCCAACCCCAATTTGCATATATGAAGGTCCATCTTTGATTACAGTGTCTGTCCTTATGCTATGTTGTGGTAAATATAAAGGTAGTTTTTGCTCATTAAATGGATAGTTTAGTGTCTAAAATTGTAAAATACCAGAAGAAACTGGATTCTTGTGGCACCACTGCAGGTGGCAATGTGGATTGAGAATGGCTTTGATGGAGGCTTTGTAACACTCATATGTTGGTGAGTAAACTATGAAAGATATAATAAGAAAGAAATCTACCTGGATTGCTAAGGCTGACACCAGAAGTGGTTGAAAGACTACAACAAAGAAGCCAAATCCACCCACAGATAAACTGAAATCATCGTCGTCCATGGAAAAGCTGAATCACTCAGATCTTTATGCCAAGGTATTTACAAACTCTAACAGGACAGCTGGACACCTGAATAAATGATACTGTGAGTGGTCTGATTGCTGAGAGGTGAGAAGCTTGGGAGACTTCAGTTGCAAACCCTCCAGACCCACACTAACCAATAGGATAGCCACTAGACACATGTGACTACTGCACTTGAAATACTGCTAATGCAACTAAGATACTAAATTTCTAATCTTACTTAATTTTAATTAATTTAACTTAAATCTAAAACTAGACAACGGCATACAAGAAAAGAAAAATGGATCTAATACAGACGTTACACCCTTCACAAAAATTAACTTAAAATGGATCACAGATCTAACTGTAAAGTGCAAAACTGAACAACTCCCAGAAGGTAACATATGAGAAAATCAAGATGACCTTGGGTTTGGAGATGACTTTTTAGATATAACACCAGAGTCATGATCCATACAAGAAAGAACTGATAAATTGGACTTCATTAAAATTTAAAATTTCTGATCTGTGAAAGACACAGTCAAGAGAATGACAAGACAAACCACAGACTGGGAGAAAATATTCGCAAAAGATATATCTGATAAATGACTGTTACCCAAAATAAACAAAGAACATTTGAAATTCAACAATAAGAAAACAAAAAGTCTGATTAAAAATAAGCAAAAGACTTGGATACCTCACCAAAGAAGATATACAGAGGGCAAATAAACATATGAAAAGATGCTTCAAATCATGCCATCAGAGAAATGCAGATTAAAACAATGAGATACCACTACATACCTACTAGAATAGTCAAAATCTAGAACACTGACAATACCAAATGCTTATGAGGTTGTGGAGCAACAGGAACTCTCACTCATTGCTAGTGGGGATGCAAAATAACACAGATATTTTGGAAGACAGTTTACAGTTTACTCACCATACAAACCAGCAGTCGCACTCCTTGGTATTTACCCAAAGGAGTTGAAAACTCAATTTATTTCCACAGAAGAACCTGCCCATGGATGCTTTTAGCAGATTTATTCGTAACTGTTCAAACTTGGAAGCAACCAAGTTTTGCATCAGTAGGTGAATGGATAAACATAGTGGTACATCCAAACAATGGAATATTATTCAGCACTAAAAAGAAATGAGCTATCAAGCCATGAAAAGACATAGAGGAAACTAAAATGCATATTACTAAGCCCATCTGAAAAGGCTACATGCTGTATGATTCCAACTATCTGACATTCTGGAAGACAATACTATGGAGACAGTTAAAAGATCAGTGGTTGTCAGGGATTTGGGAGAGGGAAGGAGAGATGAATAGGTGGAGCACAGGGGATTTTTAGGTCAATGAAACTACTCTGTATGAAACTATAATGGTGGATACATGTCATTATATGTTTGCCCAGACCATACAATATCAAGATTGAACCCTAATGGAAACTATGATCTTTGGGTGATAATGATGTGTCAAGGTTGTTTCATCAACTGTAGCAAATGTATGACTCTGGTGGGGGACACTGATAATAGGGGATGTCTGGGGGCAGGGGATATATGGGAAATCTCCGTACCTTCCTCTCAGTTTTGCTCTGCACCTAAAACTGCTCTAAAAAATACGTCTATACAACACTGTTAATCAACTATACTCCAATATAAAATAAAAATTTTTTAAATCAGAAAAAAATAAAATTTGTCATATTAAAAAAGCCTATAAAAACTTAAATCTAAAATCTGATATTTGATTCAGCATTATAAAGCTTTTAAGTATTTTGAACAATTTGAATATATAAATCTTTTGTTTTCAACTGTACATTTTATGAAATATATAGATCAAGTATATCCAATGAAAATGTATTGTCCTAATTGAGAGATGCTATAAGTAGAAAATAAACACTGAATTTTGAAAACTTAGTATGAGAAAAAGAATGTAAACTAGGTCATTAGTAATTTTAATATCGATTACATGTTGAAATGTGAATTTGGATATACATGGTTACATGTGGTTAAACATATTATGAAAAATAATTTTACTTGTTTCTTTTTATTTTTTAAATGTAATAGATGCTAGAACAATTAAAATGACATAGGCGGCATGTGCTATATTTCTACAGGACAAGGTTGCTTAGACAATTTTTAATAAGTTATATATGTATATCTAATGTTCCATGATTTTTGCCATTACATTGTCTGTTGAACTAGGACAAACAGAGAATCTTGCATGTAAATAATTATGACCTAAATTATATAAGGAAACTGAGGACTGTTACTTGCACACACAGAGACTTGAGAGCAAAAGATATTCTTTTCAGTGTCATGGGAAAAGAGTAGGAGCTTGCCAGCTTCCAGGAACATGATCTCAGCAAAATGAAGCTACCATGTCTACCAGCATCTGGTAGTTTGCTCCTACCCTCATTACGAAGAGGGAAAATACAGACATAGTCAGGAAGAGCAAAATCATGATTCACTTAAAGTGACCTAATAACTTGAGGAGGAAGATATAGATGAGCAACCAGAAACTGTTTGAAAAGAAAATGTTTTTCTGAGAATTTACCTTCTTTGTGAGAAGATGCAAACAATTAAATTTCTGATACTAAAGACGTTCTGAAAAATAAAGCAGATGAAAATGACCTTTCAAAAACCTATTCAACAAGGTCAGGTCTCTCTTGGGCTCAAAATGTCATTACTCAGCATTTCAAAATTTCTCTGTAAAACAGAAATACAGGGCTTCCCTGGTGGCGCAGTGGTTGAGAGTCCGCCTGCCGATGCAGGGGACACGGGTTTGTGCCCCAGTCCGGGAAGATCCCACATGCCACGGAGCGGCTGGGCCCGTGAGCCATGGCCGCTGAGCCTGCGGGAGAGGCCGCGACAGTGAGAGGGCCGCATACCGCAAAAAAAAAAAAAGCAAAACAAACAAATACAATTGTTGGAGTTTTGCCTTAAAAACATAGTTGTATGTTAAATATTGCTTCATTACCCATGATGGCCAGTGGTAAGTTGGAAAATTTTTAAAAGTTATTCTTTGGTAGAAAAATAATATGTGGCATTTTATGATGTAAGCATTCATTCAAAATATATTTATTCATTGCCTCAATGTAAAAAAAAAAAAAAAGAATGCCACGTCAAATGCTTTGGAGAATGCAAAAGTGAGCTACACAGAACTACGTCCTTCCCTCTGATAACAAGTAAATAACAATTCACAGAAAGTGCTCTCTCCAGACTTTATCTGCATCACTCTTCCAACTTCCCTGTCTTGGATTACTGCTACTGCTCCCATCTTCCTGGCTTATCTTGCTGGGCTCTGTTTCTGGACCAGGTAATTGAAGATTTCCTTTACCAGTCCACTGAATACTCCTCTCTGGTGTGCTGATGAAGCACACCCTCCCACACTCTCTGCTTGCATTATCCTTCATCCTCATACAGCACATTTAGAGGAGCCCCGACACTTAAGGACTCTATCAGTGTGGCTGGTCAGCCTAAGAAATAGTGAAAGCAGCAGTCTGTGTTAATTACATCAAATGAGGAATCCCTTGCCTTTTACTCTCAGATTCCTGTTCTTCTATAAAATATATAAGAAGATAACAGAAGTACTAATTTCAAAAACTGATCTACCAAGGACCCAAATGGAAATGTATATATACTAGATAGAATATGCTAACAAATCTAATTAAGAAATAGTTTTTGTAATAGCTGGAATTAATGATTATAATCATCCTCTCCTATAATCATCCTTTCCCTCTTGAACCCTCACCTTGAGTGATGACTGAATAGAGTGTGCAGTATACTTGCTTTAAAAAAGACTCACCTGTCATAAAAGCTAAAAACACAGAATTAGTACAGCCTCGGGCAGATATTTATTAATTATGCCGACTAAAACAGATGGGCAGTAAAGCTTTCAAATCCTTTTTTTTTTATGGCCTGGAATGATAGCGAACAATAGGTCAAATATCACACTGAAAGTGGTGATTGTTCTTTATTTAAGAAGAATGGTAGGACTTCCCTGGTGGAGCAGTGGTTAAGAATCCGCCTGCCGATGCAGGGAACACGGGTTCGAGCCCTGGGCCGGGAAGATCCCACATGCCGCGGAGCAACTAAGCCTGTGCACCACAACTACTGAGCCTGTGCTCTAGAGCCCGCAAGCCACAACTACTGAGCCCGCATGCCACAACTACTGAAGCCTGCATGCCTAGAACCCTTGCTCTGCAACAAGAGAAGCCACCACAATGAGAAGCCTGCATACCACAGTGAAGAGTAGCCCCCGCTCACCTCAACTAGAGAAAGCCTGTGTGCAGCAACGAAGACCCAAGGCGGCCAAAAATAAATAAATTTATTTTAAAAAAAAATGAAGTGGGCATCTTAAAACTTCCTTTGTTCGAATAGTTGTTCTACCTCCAAAAGAATTCAGATTACTTTATCATGTAAATAAGGAAGTATATAAAGTATCTTTTTTTTTTTTTTTTGCGGTATGTGGGCCTCTCACTGCTGTGGCCTCTCCCGTTGCAGAGCACAGGCCCCGGACGCGCAGGCCCAGCGGCCACGGCTCACGAGCACAGCCGCTCCGCGGCATGCGGGATCCTCCGGGACCGGGGCACGAACCTGCGTGCCCTGCATTGGCAGGCGGATTCTCAACCACTGCGCCACCAGGGAAGCCCTAAAGTATCATTTTTTAAAGTTGGTCATAACAAAACTGCTCAGTTGGTTTTCTGGGCACTCACACCACCACATATATGGTGTTAATCCCTTAAACCCAGCAAACTGTTGAAGTATAAAAAACAATATTCTCCAAGTGCAGAGGTTCAAGTAGTGCAAAGACACTTAAAATGATACAGAAGGCCCATGTCTCTACTACCACAAGAATTACTGAACTGCTGTTTTCAATGCTGTTTTTGTATGTAACTTTTCTTGGCAACAGATGCAATATTTATAGTAAAGTCTATCACCGTTTATTAATGTTATACATTAGAGTTATTTGCTACTCTAAAAATGATATGTTAAAATATGCCGAAGCATTTTCAAATAAAACAAGAAAAATGAACTGACAATGTATTAATTGCATTTCATTGTTTCATAATGGAACCTGATAAACCTTGAATAAAACAATGTAAATATATCGATTCCATTTAGCATAATTGTGCTAACCATTTATAATGAAATCTCCAGAGAATCCTTTTCTACCTCATTTTCCCTAAAATTGCAAGAGATTTTTTTCCCCTCTTCTTTCTGTCCTTCTGCCATTGTCTAAAACAGTAGCTTTCCAGTAATTCATAAGCAAGCAGAAGAACACAGCAATGATATGAATGCGCATGTCTGTTGTACTGATAAACAACTTGCTAATTGGGATCTTTCAATTAATTGTGATTTGGAAAAGCTGGTTGCAGGTATAGTGCATCTTGCATGTTGTTTGTTGCAAGACAAAATGGATCAAAAGACTAGTCTCAAAGCTCTATTAACATATTAAAATAGGTGCATTATTAAATGTATACCAATGATTCAGTTTGCCATAAGAAGCAGTTCCACCATAAGTGTTTTAGATACTATGTTTTTATTGAGTTCGTGATAAAACTTCTTCAACTTGGAGGAAGTGATATATATAGGAACACCCAACAACTCAACAGCCAAGTTAGATATAGAATCTGTGGTCATGCTCTCTGTGTTAAAGACACATGGAGCAAGAGATGCACATTGACATGGAAACTTGTCTTTTAAAGACTGTAAATTCCTTGCATACATATTTATGTTGGTGTGTGTTTCTGATAATTCTGACAACGTTATGCAAGTACACCTGCATCCTTAACATGAGGGACCAGTCTCTATTTTAATACCAAGAAGAAGAGAGTAGAAACAGGGTTGGGTGGAAGGACAAAGAAAAGAAATAGACTCAACTGCATATGAAAATTCAGTATACAAGAAAGTCCCATATCTCATATAAGCAGAGAGAAGATGAACTCCTTCACAAAAAGGGTGGCTAAATGAGGATAGCCACATGGAAAACAATCAAAGTGGGCCAATTCTTCACATCATACATTAGGATAAGTTCCAAAAGGATCAGAGTTGACTGTCAAAAAATAAAATAAGGCAAAACAAGTACTAGAAAAAACACAGATTAACTGCTTTTTAACTTGTAGTTGGGAAAAACTTTCCTAACTATAATTCAAAATCCAGAAGGAATAATGGGGAAAATGGCTAATCTTATTAAAATTTAAGAATTTTTTACAAGGAAAAAATACCATAAGCAAAATAGAAAAACAAACTAGGGAGAAATTGCAGTTATATCACACACAAAGGGGTAGTATCCTTAATATATTACTAAATTCATATTATAAAGAAAAGCACTCAAAACCCTAAATGGTCTGCAGCTATGAACAATATTCAATCTTTCTTCTAGTAAAAGAATGTATTGGAAGATTGTTTCTCACCAATCAGATACAATATGAAAATTTAATAGTATAAGCCATAAGGGAGGCCATTGGAAAACAGGCATTCTAATATACTACAGGTGGGAATGCAAAATACTATAACCCCTAAGGAGAGGAATTGGCAATATCTAACAAAATTTCATATAAATATGTATATTTACCTTTTGACCTAGCAGTCCCACTTCTAGGAAACTATTCCAAAATATACTGATAAAATATACACAAGTTGATTTATTACAGCACTCTTTGTAATAGTAAAAGACTTGAAACAAAGCAAATGTCCATCAAATTGAGAATAAGCCATGTACATGAAAAGTAATGACGAATACCCCTGTATACTACCATGGAGTGATCTCCAAGGTAGGTGGAAAATATCAAGGTGGAAAGCAGCATGTGTAGTTTGCTACTGTTTATTTAAGGAAGGGACTACATCTACCTATATATTCATGTAAAATTATAAAGTTTACATTACAATATTATAACATATAAAATTTATATTATAAAATAAATATATGTTATAAAAACAAGCATAAAGTTAAATACATAAAGGTTTTCCTAGAAGGAGAGAGAATAGAGAGAACAGGGATAAAAACTAAACATTTTGGAATATGCCCTGTTTTGTGAATTTTAAATTTCACTTTGACTGCACCTAAATATTTTAAATAATTTTAAAGCAAAATCAATTTCAAAAAGCATTTCCTGAAATTTAAAAGTAAAATCCATGTATCATATTGCTAGTACAACAACACAAGGAAGAACTATTTCAAGTAACTTATAAATTTGACCGAACATTCCTAGTGGGATATACTTTAAAGGCAACAGAAACTACAAAAACAAATTCTTAATTTGTTTTCAGTTAGTAAGTGTTAATATTACTATTCTGGAACTGTCATGTGTATATTGTGGGATAAAACAAACGGGTAATTATACTGGTGTTCTCGAAAACCAGGATTTTTAAGCATGGAGGGAACAAAATGCAATTACAAGGTCAATGAAGTTAAGTAAAAACCCCATAGTCCTTAATATGAAATGTAGTTACCAATAAGAATTTATAATGTGTTATATAAGCACAAAGGAAATAAAGTATTTCGTATCTCTGTCCACCAAAATGTCTTGAAACAGTGACTAATATAGTAACAATGAACACCCTTAGTTCCTGGTCTTTAACTGCAATTTCTGAGTGAAAGGAATTGAAACTCCTTAGAGAAATAGTTGATTCCAAGTCTAGGAAAAGAGGAAAAGAAATGCATAATATGAACTTGGATCATCTTAAATACCAAAGAGAAAGTTACTGTCAAAGCCCATGAGCATTATCTCTAGTGGATTCAGAAACTAATATAAAAAAGGCTACCACTGGCCAAAGACTAGAAAATTTGAGCATCAGTAAGGATGACTGCCATGAATTGAAACACATGACATATGTTTTATTTAGTCTATCGCTTTGTAAAGCTTCTCAAAAAAAAAAAAACACAACACAAAAATCAAAAACATTTATCTCCTTTGGAGGGCATTAATGAACTGACAATTTTTAAAACAGTAAAGGAAAAGATCAAGCAGTTATCCCACCTCTCCTATACCAACTGTAATTCAGGGCAACCAAATAGTTGGGGAGGGTAATTTCATCTTTATAGAATTATTCCAGTTAGTGAATACAGAAAGAATGATAATATATTACAGTTTTATACATCCTAAGGAAATATGAGCTTGAGCGATGTTCATCAATTGCTATAATATCAAAAAAGTTAACCAGTTAGACACCATGTGCTTCCTAATGGAAATACCCAACAACACCTACAAAGTATTCTCGTAAAAACAAACAAACTCCTCCCCAAATCTGATGTGGACTACACTCCTTGCCTCCTGATTCCTTCTGTGTTTTCTCCGGTCATCTGTGGAGTTAACCCCAAATCTCTAGCCTGAGGGTCAACGGAGCTTTCTTTACCCCTTTGGGGTATGCGCCTTCACCCATTTCTTATAATTATTTTCTCCTAAACATCATTTTCTCCCCATTACCATCCCTTCTGTTGCAGGTGTACAAGCAATGCAAACTTCCATTAAAGACCAGGAGACTAGGGATGGGAAGTCAATGACAACAGGAACTAGACTCACAGGTTTACGGAACGTGAGGAGGCGGAGATGGAGCCATGGCAAGGTCAGCAATGAAACTGAGGGCTTTTTGGTGGAAGATTATAATATGGTGGATAAAACAAGTACAATTTCTATGAGCCCACATCCAGTCTCAGTTCCAGTGACATCATTATCCATACTTCTGAGCACCCATCTTCATCCACCACCCTTTGTGATAAGCAGGGCACAGACGAGGATCAGTGCCAGGAAGACTCCTGACACACTAATTTCTAACAATGAATACAGTATCTTTAAGAATAGGAATTATGTCCTCCTGGATCTTTGTAGCACACACATCACCTAATATATTGTTATGTATGTGGAAAGCATTTGGTAAGTAAGTAGTGAACATAAGACAATGCAAAAGAAGATAATTATGAATGATAACAAACTCATCATAGGCTACTGAAGTTCTTCACTTTCACTGAAGAAAAATACACTCGTTAAATTGCAACATTAAAATTTTGTTTAAAAATCTAGAGCCTAAAGTTTTTCTTCAGCATACCACTTAAGAAGTTAGAAAAAGAGCCACAAAATAAATCCAAAGAAAGAAAGGAGGTGATGGAAATAAAAACAAAAATCCCCCAAATGGAGAAACTAAGATACAGCTAGAGAGGACCTACAAAGCAGCGGCAAACCTGGCATATTTGACACCTGGAGCAGATCTTTCCTTGTTAACATCCCTTTCCTCTCTATGATAAAATAACTGTCAGTAATAATCATGAAGTAAAATAACGAATAATAATGGCCAGAAAAGACACACAGTGAATGTTTTATTTTATTGTACTTATATAATCATGCCAGCAGAAAATTTTTTAAAATAAATATCAACTATACATATACATATCCCCATATCCCCTCCCTCTTGCGTCTCTCTCCCACCTTCCGTATCCCACCCCTCCAGTTGGTCACAAAGCACTGAGCTGATCTCTCTGTGCTTTGCAGCTGCTTCTCACTAGCTAGCTATTTTACATATGGTAGTGTATATATGTCAATGCCACTCTCTCACTTTGTCACAGCTTACCCTTGTCTCTCCCAGTGTCCTCATGTCCATTCTCTATGTCTGCGTCTTTATTCCTGTCCTGCCCCTAGGTTCTTGAGAACCTTTTTTTTTTTTTTAAGATTACATATATATGTGTTAGCATACAGTGTTTTTCTCTTTCTGACTTACTTCACTCTGTATGACAGACTCTGGGTCCATCCACCTCACTACAAATAACTCCATTTCGTTTCATTTTATGGCTAATATTCCATTGTATATATGTGCCACATCTTTATCCATTCATCTGTCGATGGACACTTAGTTTGCTTCCATGTCTTGGCTATTGTAAATAGTGCTGCAATTAACACTGCGGTACATGACTCTTTTTGAATTATGGTTTTCTCAGGGTATATACCCAGTAGTGGGATTGCTGGGTCATATGGTAGTTCTATTTTTAGTTTTTTAAGAAACCTCCATGCTGTTCTCCACAGCGGCTATATCAATTGTATCAATTTACATTCCCACGAACAGTGCAAGAGGGTTCCCTTTTCTCCACACCCTCTCCAGCATTTATTGTTTCTAGATTTTTTTGATGATGGCCATTCTGACTGGTGTGAGGTGATACCTCATTGTGGTTTTGATTTGCATTTCTCTAATGATTAGTGATGTTGAGCATCCTTTCATGTGTTTGTTGGCAATCTGTATATCTTATTTGGAGAAATGTCTATTTAGGTCTTCTGCCCATTTTTGGATTGGGTTGTTTGTTTCTTTGATATTGAGGTGCATGAGCTCCTTGTATATTTTGGAGATTAATCCTTTGTCAGTTGCTTCATTTGCAAATATTTTCTCCCATTCTGAGGGTGGTACATGTATACGTATAGCTGATTCACTTTGTTATACAGCAGAAACTAACACAACAATGTAAAGCAATTATACTCCAATAAAGATGTTAAAAAAATAGAATAGGAACCAAAGGGAACATAATATTCTTTATTAGTGGGGTTTTTAAATAAAACTGTAAGACAAAAAAATATCAATAGCAAAAGGAGAAAAATAATGATATGTTTTTAAATTACATTAACATATTTTATTTTGAAAAAGGAAAAGAAAAACTTGTATCTATATAATGTTTCAGTAATAAATAATAAGGTTACAGTTAATAACAAGGGATTTATTAACAGCAATTGATAAAAAAAGAATAAATTTTTCTTTTAGAGATATTATTCAAATTTCATACAATATTTCATTCTTGAACTAAAACTTTTCACTTAACAAATGTAATATTACTCCAACTATTTGACTCTATTTAATTGTTCAAAATTTTAAACAAGTATATAAGACACTGATGAAAGAAATCAAAGATGACACAAACAGATGGAAAGATATAGCACGTTCTTAGATTGGAAGAATCAGTATTGTCAAAATGACTGTACTACCCAAAGCAATCCACAGATTCAATGCAATACCTATCAAATCACCAATGGCATTTTTCACAGAACTTGAATTTTTAAATTTGTATGAAAACACTCCTGAATAGCCAAAACAATATTGAGAAAGAAAAACAGCTGGAGGAATCAGTCTCCCTGATGTCAGACTATATTACAAAGCTACAGTAATCAAAGCATTATGGTACTGGCACAAAAACAGGAATATAGATCAATGGAACAGGATCGAAAGCCCAGAAATAAACCCACACACCTATGATCAATTAATCTACAGCAAAGGAGGCAAGAATATATAATGGAGAAAAGACAGTCTCTTCAGTAAGTGGTCTGGGGAAAACTGGACAGCTACATTTAAAAGAATGAAATTACAACACTCGCTAACACCATACACAAAAATAAACTCAAAATGGATTAAAGACCTAAATGTAAGACCAGATACTATCGATATAAAACTCTTAGAGGAAAACATAGGCAGAACACTCTCTGACATAAATCACAGCAAGATCTTTTCTGGATCCACCTACTAGAGTAATGGAAATAAAAACAAAAATAAACAAATGGGACCTAATTAAACTTAAAAGCTTTTGCACAGCAAAGGAAACCATAAACAAGATGAAAGGACAACCCTCAGAATGGGAGAAAATATTTGCAAACAAAGCAACCGACGAGGGATTAATCTCCATAATACACAAATAGCTCATACAGCTCTATGTCAAAAAATCCCCAAACAACCCAATCAAAAAATGGGCAGAAGATCTAAACAGACATTTCTCCAAAGAAGACATACAGTTGGCCAAAAAGCACATAAAAAATGCTCAACATCTTTTATCAGAGAAATACAAGTCAAAACTACAATGAGGTATCACCTCACACTGGTCAGTATGACCATCATCAAAAAGTCTACAAACAATTAATGCTGGGGAGGGTGTGGAGAAAAGGGAACCCTTCTACACTGTTGGTGGGAATGTAAATTGGCACAACCATTGTAGCGAACAGTATGGAGGTTGCTTAAAAAACTAAAAATAGAACTACCGTGTAATCCAGCAATCCCACTCCTGGGCATATATCTGGAGAAAACTCTTAATTCAAAAAGATACATGCACCCCAATGTTCATAGCAGCACTATTTACAATAGTCAAGACATGGAAGCAATCTAAATGTCCATCAGCAGAGGAATGGATAAAGAAGATTTGGTACATATATACTATGGAATATTACTCAGCCATAAAAAAGAATGAAATAATGCCATTTGCAGCAACATGAACGGACATTGAGATTATCATACTAAGTGAAATAAGACAGAGAAAGACAAATATCATATGATATCACTTATATATGGAATCTAAAAAAAATTATACAAATGAACTTATTTACAAAATACAGACTCACAGACTTAGGAAATACTTAACAGTTACCAAAGGGGAAAGGTAGGGGCAGGGATATATTAGGAGGCTGGGATTAACATATACACACTACTATATATAAAATAGATAATCAACAAGGACCTACTGTATCGTACGGAGAACTCTGCTCAATACTCTGTAATAACCTATATGGGAAAAGAATCTTAAAAAGAATGGATACATGTATATGTATAACTGAATCCCTTTGCTGTACACCGGAAACTTACACAACATTGTAACTCAACTATACTCCAATATAAAATAAAAATTAAATTGAAAAAAGGTACAAATTACCAGTTATAAAGTAAATAAGTACTAAAAATGTAATGTATAACATGATTATAGTTAACACAGGTATATGATACATATGCAAGCCATTAAGAGTAAATCTTAAGAGTTCTCATCACAAGGAGAAATTTTCTTTTTTACATTTCTTTCTAATATATCTGTATGAGATGATGGATGTTAATTAAAATGTGGTAATCATTTCACAACATATGTCAAACCCTCATGTTGCACACCTGAACCTTATACACTGATGTATATAAATTATATCTCAATAAAATTGGAAAAAATATAAAAGCTCCAAGTATAATCTAGAATGAGAGAAATGAAGTACCTTGAGTTCTATGTCTTGTTATCATTATTTATATTTAATGTACTGTATAAACATAGGAGCATGTAACACCATAGCAATTGGAAACACAAACTATCTGAAACAATATCTAACAATTTTAAGTCATTATAAATCTACTCTCTAAATGAATGCTTATAACTGAGTCTGAATAGGTCAAAGGTAGACTCTAGCTGGGAATTCTCCCATTAACTTCCAGGATGAATATTATGTTTAATAATGCAAATAAAAGGATCTAGGGGAAGATGGTAGAAGAGTAAGACGTGGAGATCACCTTCCTCCCCACAGATACATCAGAAATACATCTACACATGGAACAACTCCTACAGAACACCTACTGAACGCTGGCAGAAGACCTCAGACCTCCCAAAAGGCAAGAAACACCCCACGTATCTGGGTAGGGTAAAAGAAAAAAGAATAAACAGAGACAAAAGAATAGGGATGGGACCTGTACCAGTGGGAGGGAGTTGTGAAGGAGGAAAGGTTTCCACACACTAGAAGCCCCTTTGCAGGTGGAGACTGTGGGTGGTGGAGAGGGGAAGCTTCGGAGCCGCGGAGGAGAGCACAGCAACATGGGTGCGGAGGGCAAAGCGGAGAGTTTCCCACACAAAGGATCGGTGCTGACCAGCACTCACCAGCCCGAGAGGCTTGTCTGCTCACCCGCTGGGGCGGGCGGGGCTGAGAGCTGAGGCTCGGGCTTCGGTAGGAGCACAGGGAGAGGACTGGGGTTGGCGGCATGAACACAGCCTGCAGGGGATTAGTGCACCACGACTAACGACTAATGGGGAGGGAGTCCGGGAAAAAGTCTGGACCTGCCGAAGAGGCAAGAGACTTTTTCTTCCCTCTTTGTTTCCTGGTGCGTGAGGAGAGGGGATTAACAGCGCTGCTTAAAGGAGCCCCAGCGACGGGCATGAGACACTAAGGCTACTGCTGCCACCACCAAGAAGCCTGTGTATGAGCACAGGTCACTCTCCACACCTCCCTTCTGGGGAGCCTGTGCAGCCCGCCAATGCCAAGGTCCTGGGATCCAGGGACAACTTCCCCGGGAGAACGCACGGCACGCCTCAGGCTGGTGCAACGTCACGCTGGCTTCTGCCGCCGCAGGCTTGCCCTGCACTCCGTACCCCTCCCTCCTGCCGGCCTGAGTGAGCCGGAGCCCCCGAATCAGCAGCTCCTTTAACCCCGTCCTGTATGAGCGAAGAACAGATGCCCTCCAGTGACCTACATGCAGAGACAGGGCCAAATCCAAAGCTGAACACCAGGAGCTGTGTGAACAAAGAGGAGAAAGGGAAATCTCTCCCGGCAGCCTCAGGAGCAGCAGATTAAATCTCCACAATCAACCTGATGTACCTTGCATCTGTGGAATACCTGAATAGACAACAAATCATCCCAAATTGAGGAGGTGGACTTTGAGAGCAAGATTTATTATTTTTTCCCCTTTTCCTCTTTTTGTGAGTGTGACTGTATATGCTTCTGTGTGAGATTTTGTCTGTATAGCTTTGCTTTCACCATTTGTCCTAGGATTCTATCAGTCCAGTTTTTCGGGGTTTTTTTTTACTTAAAAAACTTTTCTTAATGATTATTTTTTAATTTTAATAACTATATTTTATTTTACCTTACTGTATTTTATTTTATCCTCTTTCTTTCTTTCTTTCTTTCTTTCTACTTTTTCTCCCTTTTCTTCTGAGCTGTGTGGATGAAAGGCTCTTGGTGCTGCAGACAGGAGTCAATGCTGTGCCTCTGAGGTGGGAGAGCCAACTTCAGGACACTGGTCCACAACAGACCTCCCAGCTCCACGTAATATCAAACAGCGAAAATCTCCCAGAGATCTCCATCTCAACACCAAAACCCAGCTTCACTCAACGACCAGCAAGCTACAGTGCTGGACACCCTAGGCCAAACAACAAGCAAGACAGGAACACAACCCCACCCATTAGCAGAGAGGACGCCTAAAATCAAAATAACTCCACAGACACCCCAAAACACACCACCAGACGTGGACCTGCCCACCAGAAAGACAAGATCCAGCCTCATCCACCAGAACACAGGCACTAGTCCCCTCCATCAGGAAGCCTACACAACCCACTGAACCAACCTTAGCCACTGGGGACACGAAACAAAAACAACAGGAACTACGAACGTGCAGCCTGCAAAAAGGAGACCCCAAACATAGTAAGATAAGCAAAATGGGAAGACAGAAAAACACACAGCAGATGAAGGAGCAAGATAAAAACCCACCAGACCTAACAAATGAAGCGGAAATAGGCAGTCTACCTGAAAAAGAATTCAGAATAATGATAGTAAAGATGATCCAAAATCTTGGAAATAGAATAGACAAAATGCAAGAAACATTTAACAAGGACCTAGAAGAACTAAAGAGGAAACAAACAACGATGAACACAATAAATGAAATTAAAAATACTGTAGATGGGATCAATAGCAGAATAACTGAGGCAGAAGAACGGATAAGTGACCTGGAAGATAAAGTAGTGGAAATAACTACTGCAGAGAACAATAAAGAAAAAAGAATGAAAAGAACTGAGGACAGTCTCAGAGACCTCTGGGACAACATTAAACACACCAACATTCGAATTACAGGGGTACCAGAAGAAGAAGAGAAAAAGAAAGGGACTGAGAAAACACTTGAAGGGATTATAGTTGAAAACTTCCCTAATATGGGAAAGGAAATAGTTAATCAAGTCCAGAGAGTCCCATACAGGATAAATCCAAGGAGAAATATGCCAAGACACATATTAATCAAACTGTCAAAAATTAAATACAAAGAAAAAATATTAAAAGCAGCAATGGAAAAACAACAAATAACACACAAGGGAATCCCCATAAGGTTAACAGCTGATCTTTCAGCAGAAACTCTGCAAGCCAGAAGGGACTGGCAGGATATATTTACAGTGATGAAGGAGAAAAACCTGCAACCAAGATTACTCCACCCAGCAAGGATCTCATTCAGATTTGATGGAGAACTTAAAACCTTTAGAGACAAGCAAAAGCTGAGAGAGTTCAGCACCACCAAACCAGCTTTACAATAAATGCTAAAGGAACTTCTCTAGGCAAGAAACACAAGAGAAGGAAAAGATCTACAATAACAAACGCAAAACAATTAAGAAAATGGGAAGAGGAACATACATATCGATAATTACCTTAAATGTAAATGGATTAAATGCTCCAACCAAAAGACACAGACTGGCTGAATGGATACAAAATCAAGACCCATATATATGCTATCTACAAGAGACCCACTTCAGACCTAGAGACACATATAGACTGAAAGTGAGGGGATGGAAAAAGATATTCCATGCAAATGGAAACCAAAAGAAAGCTGGAGTAGCAATTCTCATATCAGACACAATACACTTTAAAATAAAGACTATTAGAAGAGACAAAGAAGGACACTACATAATGATCAAGGGATCGATCCAAGAAGAAGATATAACAATTGTAAATATTTATGCACCCAACATAGGAGCACCTCAATACATAAGGCAAATACTAACAGCCATAAAAGGGGAAATTGACAGTAACACATTCATAGTAGGGGACTTTAACACCCCACTTTCACCCATGGACAGATCATCCAAAATGAAAATAAATAAGGAAACACAAGCTTTAAATGATACATTAAACAAGATGGACTTAATGGATATTTATAGGAAATTCCATCCAAAAACAACAGAATACACATTTTTCTCAAGTGCTCATGGAACATTCTCCAGGATAGATCATATCTTGGGTCACAAATCAAGCCTTGGTAAATTTAAGAAAATTGAAATTGTATCAAGTATCTTTTCTGACCACAATGCCATGAGACTAGATATCAATTACAGGAAAAGATCTGTAAAAAATACAAACACATGGAGGCTAAACAATACACTACTTAACAACGAAGTGATCACTGAAGAAATCAAACAGGAAATCAAAAACTACCTAGATACAAATGGCAATGGAGACATGACGACCCAAAAGCTATGGGATGCAGCAAAAGCAGTTCTAAGAGGGAAGTTTACAGCAACAGAATCCTACCTTAAGAAACAGAAAACATCTCGAATAAACAACCTAACCTTGCACCTAAAGCAATTAGAGAAAGAAAAACAAAAAAACCCTAAAGTTAGAAGAAGGAAAGAAATCATAAAGATCAGATCAGAAATAAATGAAAAAGAAATGAAGGAAATGATAGCAAAGATCAATAAAACTAAAAGGTGGTTCTTTGAGAAGATAAACAAAATTGATAAACCCTTAGCCAGACTCATCAAGAAAAAAAGGGAGAAGACTCAAATCAATAGAATTAGAAATGATAAAGGAGAAGTAACAACGGACACTGCAGAAATACAAAAGATCATAAGAGATTACAACAAGCAACTCTATGCCAGTAAAACGGACAACCTGGAAGAAATGGACACATTCTTAGAAATGCACAACCTGCCAAGACTGAATCAGGAAGAAATAGAAAATATGAGCAGACCAATCACAAGCACTGAAATTGAAACTGTGATTAAATATCTTCCAACAAACAAAAGCCCAGGACCAGATGGCTTCACAGGCGAATTCTATCAAACATTTAGAGAAGAGCTAACACCTATCCTTCTCAAGCTCTTCCAAAATATAGCAGAGGGAGGAACACTCCCAAACTCATTCTATGACGCCACCATCACCCTGACAACAAAACCAGACAAGGATGTCACAAAGAAAGAAAACTATAGGCCAATATCACTGATGAACAAAGATGCAAAAATCCTCAACAAAATACTAGGAAACAGAATCCAACAGCACATTAAAACGATCATACACCATGATCAAGTGGGGTGTATTCCAGGAATGCAAGGATTCTTCAATATACGTAAATCAATCAATGTGATAACACATATTAACAAATTGAAGGAGAAAAACCATATGGTCATCTCAATAGATGCAGAAAAAGCTTTCGACAAAATTCAACACCCATTTATGATAAAAACCCTCTGTAAAGCAGGCATAGAGGGAACTTTCCTCAACATAATAAAGGCCATATATGACAAACCCACAGCCAACATCGTCCTCAATGGTGAAAAACTGAAAGCATTTCCACTAAGATCAGGAACAAGACAAGGTTGCCCACTCTCACCACTCTTATTCAACATAGTTTTGGAAGTTTTAGCCACAGCAATCAGAGAAGAAAAGGAAATAAAAGGAATCCAAATCAGAAAAGAAGTAAAGCTGTCACTGTTTGCAGATGACATGATCCTATACATAGAGAATCCTAAAGATGCTACCAGCAAACTACTAGAGCTAATCAATGAATTTGGTAAAGTAGCAGGATACAAAATTAATGCACAGAAATCTCTGGCATTCCTATACACTAATGATGAAAAATCTGAAAGTGAAATCAAGAAAACACTCCCATTTACCACTGCAACAAACAGAATAAAATATCTAGGAATAAACCTACCTAAGGAGACAAAAGACCTGTATGCAGAAAATTATGAAACTGATGAAAGAAATTAAAGATGATACAAATAGATGGAGAGATATACCATGTTCTTGGATTGGAAGAATCAACATTGTGAAAATGACTCTACTACCCAAAGCAATCTACAGATTCAGTGCAATCCCTATCAAACTACCAATGGCATTTTTCACAGAACTAGAACAAAAAATTGCACAATTTGTATGGAAACATAAAAGACCCCAAATAGCCAAAGCAATCTTGAGAACAAAAAACGGAGCTGGAGGATTCAGGCTCCTGGACTTCAGACTATACTACAAAGCCACAATAATCAAGACAGTATGGTACTGGCACAAAAACAGAAAGATAGATCAATGGAACAGGATAGAAAGCCCAGGGATAAACCCACGCACATATGGTCACCTTATCTTTGATAACAAAGGCAAGAATATACAATGGAGAAAAGACAGCTTCTTCAATAAGTGGTGCTGGGAAAACTGGACAGCTACATGTAAAAGAATGAAATTAGAACACTCCCTAATACCATACACAAAAGAAACTCAAAATGGATTAAAGACCTGAATGTAAGGCCAGACACTATCAAACCCTTAGAGGAAAACATAGGCAGAACACTCTATGACATAAATCACAGCAAGATCCCTTTTGACCCACCTCCTAGAGAAATGGAAATAAAAACAAAAATAAATAAATGGGACCTAATGAAACTTAAAAGCTTTTGCACAGCAAAGGAAACCATAAACAAGACAAAAAGACAACCCTCAGAATGGGAGAAAATATTTGCAAATGAAGCAACTGACAAAGGATTAATCTCCAAAATACAAAAGCAGCTCATGCACCTCAATAACAAAAAAAACCCAATTCAAAAATGGGCAGAAGACCTAAATAGACATTTTTCCAAAGAAGATATACAGATTGCCAACAAACACATGGAAGGATGCTCAACATCACTAATCATTAGAGAAATGCAAATCAAAACTACAATGAGATATCATCTCACACCAGTCAGAATGGACATCATCAAAAAATCTAGAAACAATAAATGCTGGAGAGGGTGTGGAGAAAAGGGAACACTCTTGCACTGCTGGTGGAAATGTGAATTGGTTCAGCCACTATGGAGAACAGTATGGAGGTTCCTTAAGAAACTACAAATAGGACTATTATATGACCCAGCAATCCCACTACTGGGCATATACCCTGAGAAAACCATAATTCAAAAAGTCATGTACCAAAATGTTCATTGCAGCTCTATTTACAATAGCCAGGAGATGGAAACAACCTAACTGTCCATCATCAGATTAATGGATAAAGAAGATGTGGCACATACATACAATGGAATATTACTCAGCCATAAAAAGAAACGAAATTGAGCTATTTGTAATGAGGTGGATGGACCTAGAGTCTGTCATACAGAGTGAAGTAAGTCAGAAAGAGATAGACAAATACCGTATGCTAACACATATATATGGAATTTAAGAAAAAAAAATGTCATGAAGAACCTAGGGGTAAGAAAGGAATAAAGACACAGACCTACTAGGGAATGGACTTGAGGATATGGGGAGGGGAAAGGGTAAGCTGTGACAAAGTGAGAGAGTGGCATGGACATATATACACTACCAAACGTAAAATAGATAGCTTAATGGGAAGCAGCCACATAGCACAGGGAGATTAGCTCGGTGCTTTGTGACTACCTAGAGAGGTGGGATAGGGAGGGTTGGAGGGAGGGAGACGCAAGAGGGAAGAGATATGGGAACATATGTATACGTATAACTGATTCACTTTGTTATAAAGCAGAAACTAACACACCATTGTTAAGCAATTATTCTCCAATAAAGATGTAAAAAATAATAATAATAATGCAAATATGTACTTAGTAATTGAAAATTTACATATTTTTAAAAAAAACTCAATAGTAACCACAGCAATTATTTAGATCTTAGGCCACAAAATAGTTTTCAATAAGGGGAGTATTTTGTCATGAATATTGTTTAGAATTACCAGTGTATGACGATAATAAAAAGCATGTCAACTTTTAGTCAAGTTTATCATTGTTTTTATTTCTCTACAGATAGTGCACCTCCTTATTGCCTGTACCCAGCTAAGCCCACTCCACCACCCCATTCATTATATTCCACTACTGCAAAGAGTAATAGTTGAAAAGACTAGTAAAATGGACAAACGTAAAAATTTTACCAAGAAGAGAAGATACAAATAAATAATATTAGGAATATAAAAAGGAGATATAACTTTAAATATCACAGCAATTAAAAAGTTAAGAAGAATACTAAATTTTAGATGAAATTAAAATATCCTAGTAAAATATAACTTATGAAAACTCACTAGGAAAGAACACTTTATTAGTCAATTAAATTGAATGTCATTTATTTATTTATTTTGGCTGTGTCGGATCTTAGTTGCGGCACATGGGCTCTTCATTGCGGCAGGCAGGCTTCTCGCTAGTTGTGGCGTGCAGGCTCCAGAGTGTGTGGGCTCAGGAGTTGTAGCGTGTGGGCTCTCTAGTTGTGGTGCACGGGCTCCAGAGCAAGTGTGCTCTCTAGTTGTGGTGCTTGGGCTTCAGAGCACGTGGGCTCAGTAGGTGCAGGGTGCAGGCTTAGTTGCCCCGAGGCATGCGGGATCTTAGTTCTCTGAACAGGGATTGAACCCGCGTCCCCTGCGTTGGAAGGCAGATACTTAACCACTGGACTACCAGGGATGTCCCGAATTGAATGTTCATTTTAATTCACACAAAGAAAACACTAGTCATCTAGGATTAGTGGTAATTCACGCCAAACCTTCAAGGAACTGGTTGTTCCGATCTTAAGCTCACTTTTTCAGAAAATATGGAAGGAGAAACTCCCAACTCATTCCATGAGATCAGCATATCCGTGATACCAAAACCAGACAACAACAGAATGAGAAAAGAAAAGGCTACTGTTATTTGTGTACCCAAATGGAAAAATTCCAAACAAAATATTAACAAACCAAATACAGTGGTATATAGGAAAAAAATCATGACCAGGTAGGATTTATCCTAACAATACACAAATTATTTGACATTATTAATAGAAAATCCGTATTTTCATTCTTATATGTGCAAAAAACTTAATGAAAGTCAACATGCATTCATGATTAAAAAACTTAGCAAAACTAGGAATTAGAAATAACTTCCTTAAAGGTTACCTATGAAAAGTTTACAGCAAACATCATTTTTAATGATGAATTAAAATTTTGGAAGCATACCCTAAAATATTAGGGAATTTTGGAAGCATACCCTAAAAAATTAGATACAGTTTTTTTGGTTCTGCATGTAACAAGCTTGGAAGTCACCACTCTGTCCTAACAACAAGTAAAAAGCTGAACATACTGAAAAAATCATCAGTTCTTCTTAGATCTGTAAGAGAAGAGAGGACACAGAGAAAACCATGGCCTGTAAGAGTGGAAAGAGAGACCAGTGTAGATAGGGAGTCATGGCTCACCTGAGCAGAGACCCATAAGCAGAAACTGCCCCAGAAACCAGTGCCAGAGGAAGAAAAGCCTGAACTATAATGGACAGACTGCACAGGCTCAGTGCAGACAACCCTGAGAGTTAAAAACTCCAGGGGGACCCAGAATATTGTTAGATTTACCTACAGGTGGTCAACCAGATTCCCACAGTAAATATCAGAGAAAAATCTCCTCTGACTCAGGCAGGAGAAGGGCAAAAGGAACCATTTTGAAACGCCCCAGAGCACTCTGTTCTTACCAAGGCCTGCCCTCATGAGAAAATACTTTACCAGAGACTAAGTTTGCTTAGGTATTATCAGAACCTTAACTGACCCCAAAGGGAAATACCAACTACAGCCCACACTAGCCATCCTGTCACAAATAAGACAGGAGAAAAATGGGCCAAAGACCTTAACAGACATCTCACCAAAGAAGATACAGAGATGGAAAATAAGCATATGAAAAGATGTTTTGCATCCTATTTCATCAGGGAAAAGCAAAGGAAAACAACAGTGAAATACCACTACATACCTATGATGAATGGTCAAAATCCAGAACATGACAACAACAAATGCTGACAAGGATACAGAACAGGAACACCCATTCTGGTGGGGACGCAAAGTAGTACAGACACTTTGGGAGACAGTTTTGCAGTTTTCTTATGAAACTAGACACACCCTTATCATGTGATAGCGTGATCACACTCTGGTATTTACCCAAAGGAGCTGAAAACTTATGTCCATACAAAAACCAGCACATGGATGTTTACAGCAGCTTTATTCATACTTGTTAAAACTGAATCAATCAAGATGTGCTGCAGTAGGTAAATGGATAAATAAACTGAGGTACATATGGACAATGGGGTATTATTCAGCACTAAAACAAAAAGATCTATCAAGCCATGAAAAGACATGGAGGAAACAAGTGCATATTACTAAGTGAGACAAGCCCATCTGAAAAGGCTAACATGCTGTATGATTCCAACTCTATGACATTCCAGAAAAGGCAAAACTATGGAGACAGTAAAATGATCAGTGTTTGCCAGGGATTGGGCAGAGGGAGGGATGAATAGGTGGAGCACAGAGGCCTTTTAGGTCAGTGAAACTACTCTGTGTGAAACTATAATGGTGGATACCTTTGTCCAAACCCATAGAATGTACATCATCAAGAGTGAACCCTAATGTAAACTATGCTCTTTGGTTAATGATGTGTCGATATAATTTCATCAGTTATAGCAAATGTACCACTCTGGTGGAGGATGTTGTTAAAGGGGAAAGTTATCCATCCACACATGGATTTAGGATGCCTCTGTAACTTCCTCTTCATTTCGCTGTGAATCTAAAACTACTCTAAAAAATAAGGTTTAAAATTTAATTTAAAAAATAAACATTTTAAAAAATATTTATATAGATGCACATCAATAGCTCATCTGGCACCAACTAATAGATCTTGGGTAAAGTAATCAGGTAAGAAGATGAAACTCAATGACTAAGAATTGGAAAAGTAGAAATAAAACTGTCATTATTGGCAGAAGATATAACTGTCTACATTGAAAATCCAAAAGGAACTATGCAAATTATTAAAAAATAAGTACAGCAAAGTGAAGTGTCAGGACACAATATAATTAAGAAATAATAAATTTCAATATTTTACATCAGAAACAAACTGATAATTTTTAAAAGATATCACGTACAACAGCAATAAAATGTACACATTGGGAAGAAATAAACAAAGATGTTTAAATCATTTGTGGAGATAATGAAAAATTTATTGAAAGGTCTTAGTGAAGACCTAAGAAATGGAGAGATATGTTTACAAATAAAAAACCTTAATATCATAAAGGTATCAGTTTCTCCAAATTACTATAGATTCAATGTAATTCAAATCAAAATCCCAAAAGGATTTTTTTCTAAGAATTTGACATTAAAATTTTGTTGGAAGAGCAAAGGGTCAAGTATAGCCGAAACATTTTCAAACAAGATTAATGTGGAGAATCTCTCCTCCAAGATATCATGAATTATTATAAATTTCAAGTATTTAGGACAGTATGATACTGGAATAGTGATAGATCAATGGAATCAAATAAGAGCCAATATATACCTACATGCCTATATATATGGAACTGTAATAGATCACAGATGTGCCATTATAGAGCATTGTAAATATGCATGAATAGTTCCTAAAAGATGTTCAAACAATTGTTTACTCATATGAGGGGGAAAAAAAATGAAATACTACCTTACACTACACACAAAAAAACACTTTCAATGGGAAGAAAGATTTCAATATGAAAAGCAAAACTTTAAAATTTTTAGATGAAAATATAGGAAAATAACTTTATGACTTCAGAATAGGGTAAAAAAGAAAACTGGAAAATTTCTAGCCGTGAAGGAAAATACTGGGATAATACTGATATATAATTATATTGATGGTTTAAACTTTTGTCATCAAGAGTGGTTCTTAACAAAAGATTAGCCATAAGATGGAAGAAAATAATTGTAACATATGTAATTGACAAAAAAAAATAGTATCTAAAATTTATAACAAACTCCTCTAAAGCAGAAACAAAAGTAGGAAAAATATATGAACAAGAATTTCAGAGAAGTTTAAACATATATAGCCAATGCATACATGCAAAATAAAGTGCAACATCATTATTAATCTATGTCTAATAAGTCCACAATGAGAGACCTTTTAATACCTAGTTTCTCAAAAATCATGAATTCTGGTAGTTCCAAACACTGAAGATGTTATTGATTAATAAAATACATTTGTCTATATGTACTCTTACATACTGTTGATAGCAGTATAAAGTGGTGAACTACTTCAGAAACATTTTTGTCTTGCTTTGTAAATTTGAAAGTATGCATGTGATATGATACAGCAAGTCCACTTTTTTTTTGCGGTATGCGGGCCTCTCACTGCTGTGGCCTCTCCCGTTGCGGAGCACAGGCCCAGGACGCGCAGGCCCAGCGGCCATAGCTCACGGGCCCAGCCGCTCCGCGGCATGTGGGATCTTCCCGGACCGGGGCACGAACCTGTGTCCCCTGCATTGGCAGGTGGGCTCTCAACCACTGCGCCACCAGGGAAGCCCCGCAAGTCCACTTTTATATATAATCCCTGGAGACACTTTGGGGCATATGCACCAGGAGACAGGTTTACAAATGTCCTCAGCAACACTGTCTGAAATCATAAAACACTGGAAACAACACAAATGTCCATTGATAGAAGGATAGATAAATAAATGGATAAATGACACTATATACAGAGGGAAAATAATTAGTCAACTACATGGATGAAAATGAAGAACATAGTTTGAATAAATACATTCAGTTCCAAATAACTGTTATATAGTGGACTATATTAATAAAGCTCAAAAAAGTAAGACTAAAATAGTGTTTATGGATGCATATATATAGAATAAAACTAAAGTTTATAAAGCAAGGGAATAATGTTTACATGTGAGGAAGGAGGTAGGGAGATGAACAGGCTGGGCGTACAAAGACCATAATCACAACGTTCTGGGTTATACATTGAATAGTGGATTCACTGTTTGTTTTATCACCAGGCTTTATAATTTACATATATGTAATGCAATATTAAATGGATCAAATAAAATGGTAAAAGACAACTAAGATTTTGTTTAACAAAAAGATAATTAAGAAGAAGAAGGAACAAGGATGGAGAGGAAACAACATAATTATCCATCGTACCTCTAAACATTTGTTCCATTGTGTGGGGGGCAGGGGGTGGGCATGGGTAAGGTGGCAGCACTGAATGCAACCCAGTAATCCTTTCTTGGTCATACAAGAAACATACAGTAATGTATGTTTCAGAGCCTTATGAAGGTGTGGTCTTGTTTAGTGTATTATATGGTTTTTTGCTAGTTGAAAAGACTTCATAGAAATTGGAGGGAACAATTCTTTGTGGAGGAAAAAAAACATTGTTCAAAATATAATATTAAGAATAAAATCTGGAACATGAAAAAAGTGTAATGTATATCCTACTAAGGCTCTAATATAGCTATAATGTACAAGAAATACAAAACACAGAACAACATTTTAGTCCCCTGAGGAAGTAATTCTATGAGACAAATGACTCAGTTTCTCCAACAAATAAAATGCATAGTGGAAAAAAGAGTGGATTGATTTACAATTTAAAATAACATTTAATTGCAATATATGGACTAATTAGACCTTATTGGATCTTAATTCAAATAAAGTGTTATAAAAAACTGTCAAACAGAAGGAATTTGAGCACTGATTGTTGGATATATTAAACAATTACTTTTTAATTATTTTTACTTGTGATAATGCTACTATGATTTTTTATGAGACCTTAGCTTTTTAAGATAACAATAACATATTTACAAGTAAAATAATGAAATATTGAGGATTTGCTTAAAAATAACTGTGGAAAGAGAAGTGAAGGGGAACATAAAAGCCACAGAGAGTTTATGAATTGATAGCCGTTAATGCTGAGGATGGGTATACAGAGCTTCTTTATATTGTTCTCTCTACATGTGGATATGGTTCAAATTTTCCATTGTAACATGTTAAAATAAATAAAAACAAAATGTTTTTCTATATATGCTATCTATCCTATTTATTCCTCACTACATCCTTGTGGAGAAAACAGAGTACTGTTTACTATCTTTTCTGTTTTTGTTTTTTTAGGAAAAAACCTGAGAACCAGAGAATGTAAGAGACGTGTAAGTGAAGTTTACAATGAGACAGAACTGGACCACAATCCAGAGGCTATAAACTTTTATCCAAAGGCTTTCTACCACCTCTGAATCCATAGCATTTTATGCTCCCAAGAGGTGATGTTCCAGATCATTATTTATAAATGAGATGAACACTCGTGGAACGACTCTCTAAGCAATGCATTCTTAGAAAAAATGGGAGTGCGCTGTAACATTGTAAACAAATTCTAAAAATGAACCAGCCCTTGGAGTTTTTTTGGGTTTTTTTCATCACCTTTCCCCTGGGAGAGACACTTGTCAAAAATTGAATGAACTTTATGTTGTCCCATTAATAACTTCTCTGAATAAATGAATAAAAGTTACCGTTCTAAAAGTAGTGTGCCATTTAAATTAAGGTAGCAGTTTTGGCACCATCTTCAGGTGCCAAGGGAACAGACAAAAAGGTAAACATTGGATTCTATGAGATTTCAACCACAGTTAGAAAAAGGCTCACATCCTAGGGGAGAAGAGAGGAAGGGAAAAAGAGATCAGGGGTATGGCACTAAATGTGATGGGGATGGTGGAGTGGGGAGATAGAAATTAAATGCTCGGTTTTAAATGGCTCAATGTGGCTTATTTTACAACATTTATAGTTTGGTATGAAAATTCATTTCCATTTATCTCTTTTTTTTTAAGCAGAGATAAGTAAAAATGGGCAGAAATAAATGTCCTTTTGTTTACAAAAGTATGCCTATGCAAGACTGAAAATTTTGTTAATGAGGTATTAAAAGCCAGATAGCTACAGAAATGTAAAGAAAGCTAGACATAAAATAATTAAAAATAATTAAATATCCCACAGACTATTTGATCTTTTTGTTATATTTCTTTATACATTAGTTTCTTCCTGAAAGCTTGGTTTCATTTTTGGTTTATCATGGTCTTTCCACATAGTTTGTAAATACTGTGGTTAAAACTAACCGTCCTTGTCAGCAACTCAAGCCTGGCTCCCTAAAGCATTTTTAAATTTCAAAGTTAATTGAGCTTCAGAACAAAGTCGTGCACAGAATTCTAATTTGCAGGGGAAAATCTGCACCATGCCTGATGATGTCTCCCTGGAGACAAAGCATCAGGTAGTTTTGTCAATCAAATCAAAGTCATCATGTTCCGTTCTAATTTATTATAGCTATTTATATGTTTACTTATGTCTTCAAGGGAGATTTGATTATGAATTATTTACTGTTGTTATTCCCTTGTAATGCACCAATCACCGCATCGAGACCAATTTAGGAATGATGTCTGTAAATTTCCAGATAAAGAATACTAAGCAATTTATGTGATAAACTAATGATACCATGAAAGAAGGGAAATTGTTCTACATGAAGTTCCTTCTTCATCTTCTCTCAAAATCTTAGCAATATTTCAAAATCCATTTCTTTATGCTCCTCCACAAATTCTTCTTTAATGATTCTTGTTGATACAGATAGTTTCCTTCTTTGATAATTAAATATCTCTTATCTCATACATATAACTTTTGGCCATAGATTTTTTTCTTTATTTAAATTTCAAAAAGGACTGCCAAGTCCTAGAGGAAGAGGATGATTCATCTATTTCTCTCTAATAACTTGTATATCGTTTTATTAGAATGTTTTACACAATTACTGGTGCCAAAAATAGTTACTGGTGAATTTATTGATTGAATGGCCCTAAGGTAGTTTTCAATATTGGTCCAAATTCTTGAACATTCCATATATTTACATCCTTTGCCATGTAATTTTGAAGTGCTCTTTCAGGGTAAGAGAGGGGGCATAATATGCCTTCTCTGGACCTAGTCATGTGACATGCATTAGCCAATATAAATGTTAGCAGAGGTGTCATCAGCAGAGGCTTGAAATGGGCTGACATATTGAGGTTTGTTCTGTTACATTTCTACAAATCCCATAAAAAGGACTTTTCCAGATTAGCCCAGGAGATGGACCAGAAACACCTGCAGCATAACTGAGAGTCCCCAGTAATCACATCTGAGGCTGTCCTAGATCAGTCAACAGCCAGCCACCCACTAGATGTGTGAGCAAGCCCAAGTAATATCAGTAGAGCAACCCATAAGACCAACCCAGATGCATGAGCAATAAATACTGTTTTGTGCCACTGATTTTTTGTGGTTGTTTATCATGCAATACTATCATGGTAATAGATACTAATACAAAACCTAACGAAAATATTTTTAAGAGAATTTACAAAGAAGTACGACTAGAGAAATTTTTGTTGTAAAGTTCACTAATGATTTGCTTTAAAGTGGGAAAGAGGTAGAATATTTGAGGTAAGAGTCTATTTATTCATGCATTCATTAAAAAAAAACCTCCATCAAGCTGCTACATTGTGACAGAAACTGCAATTGGCACTAGAGAAATAAGAATGAGACAGTTCCTATTCTTAAGTAAACCAACAATATGGTTATAGTATGATATTTTGATTAGTAATCACTTGCACAGGTTTCTGGGAGCCAGACAGGGGCAAATAACTCAGGTCACGGCATTAGCTAAGTTTTCCTGGAAGAAGTATTTTTTGAAATGTCATAAGGACTGTTGGAGTAATCAGGAAAAGGTGAAAAGGGATCTGCCTAAACAAAGACCCAGAGTCCCAAGTCCACACATTTTGAAGGAGAGAAAATCACTGGGTGTTCCAGGAACACCAGTTCTATATAGATGAGGGTGGAAATTTAGGTAACGCCTAGAAAATTAGGGTCTTTTTAGAAATGATAAAGACGTTGGACTTTATTCAGAAGGTTATGAGAATTTATTGTAATTTTTTAAGAAGAGTGACATGATAAGGTTTATATTTCATAAAGATTACTTGGGTGGAAAGTATGAGGAAGGACTGGAGTGGATAAAAGAGTCCAGGTGAGTAATGACGAAGCCCTAAACTGAGACAGAACA
This sequence comes from Lagenorhynchus albirostris, assembly GCF_949774975.1. NCBI lineage: Eukaryota > Metazoa > Chordata > Mammalia > Artiodactyla > Delphinidae > Lagenorhynchus > Lagenorhynchus albirostris. The sequence goes on along the minus strand of NC_083095.1, from coordinate 68,925,457 downwards.
GTGGACATGATAGTAAAAGACATTAAAGGACTAGTATCAACTGGTCATGGTGAATAATAGAAAGTAGATGGTAAACTGGAGAGGAAAAAGTCCAAGATTTCTAGACTAGAATAGTTAGGGGAGTGAGGGGGTGATATAAAAAGAGTAGCTTGGAAAGAGGAAGAATGAGTTAAGTTTGGACACCATGCTGAGACTCAGGTATCTCCCCCATTCTGGAGGTTACCTGGTAAACTGGGGACAAAGGGACAAGAGCTTTAAGTAGATATGACAACAGAAATATGGGCATTATTAGCAAATTTAATTATGGTTGAAGCATGGGCAAAATGAGCATGTACAGTTAGACAAGAAAACAGTGAGGACAAATTCCTAGAAAACATCACCATTAAAATGTAGGTAGCGAAATGTATTTAGGTTTGGAATTTGGTTAAGTGGATTGATTGGAAGAATAAAGGTTCAGGGATATCGATACCACCAAGAGAGGTACTCAAGTGCTCTAAGTTGAATACGGAAGAAAATACACTTAGAATAATGTATTTTTTTTTACATATATAGGCAACATATTGAATACAAGAAAAGTTCTAAATTGTTCTGTTTGACTTAGGAATGAAATGAGGTCTGAAATTTTGAGTTAAAGACTTCACTTGAATTATGTGGATAGTGAAGTGTAGAAGTAGAAGGTTCGTGTGACGGTCTTTGTACTGTAGTCCTAGCTAAATCAGGGGGAATGTGTCCCTTGCAGCTAAAATTTCTTGGCACTCTTCATGAATATGGCAGATTGTATTTTCCTAAAAGGGTCATGGCAATATTTCCAGTTCTACATGTTCTTAGAGAACCTTTTCACTCCTCATCAGGAGGCAGTATATTGCCCCCCCTACCTTGAGTCAGGGCGGATTATATAACTACCTCAATGAATAAAATGTGGCAGAAGTGACTTTGAGTGATTCCTAGGGCTGGGTCATAAAAGGTGATGCTTGGATGACTTGACTTAATATCTGTAACAACTTTCAGAGCTAGGTTCTACATCACCTCCTTTCCAAATGTGGAATCTTGAGGCTCACAGAGTAACATACTCAAGATAACACAGGTGTTAAGTGGCAGAACTGGAATGACTTGATGTGTAGGATTTTCCCTCAAACCTGGTTATAAGCTTAGGCTCCAAAGCCAGATTGCCTCATTTGAATCACAACTCACTCCAAGATATCATTTCTGCCAAACACTTAGAACAATGCTGGCACTTAGTACATTTTAAATAAAATCTATACTAAGATACAGGCTATTTAAAATATTGGGACATCACTTTTAATGTATTCTCCCGGTGGTTTTCCAAATTTCATGTACAGTCACAAAAGTTAAAGCTAATAAAAGAAATTATATATATATATATATATATATACATATATATATATATATATATATATATATATATATATATATACACACACATTATGTGTCAAAACATATATTGCAGAATGGAAAGTTAGTTAAGTAATCAAGTTAAATGAGGTGCAATTTGATCTAATATGATCATTTTTAAATTCAGAGCTTTACTGTCTGTTTGACCCCCAAAAGGGAGCCCAAGAAAGACCTAACTGTGCTTCTTTTTAAACTGCTTTTAGCTCAGCCTCCAGATAGCTGCAGGGCTGAAGAAACGTACTTTTAGGGCCACAGGATTCTACTCAAGTAACTATAGAATATCATGTTCTCCATCTGGAACCACCCTTGGATGCATCTAACTATGGCAACAAGAAAACTCCAAAACAAAACTTTACAATGTTCAAATTTTTACAGTAATATTGATTATTAGTTATCTGGTTACTTTGTTTTCTAAATCTTGAAGCCACTCTTTTAATGCATCATTTTTATGGAAAAAAGTTGAAGGAGGAGGAGACACCGTCAAGAGAGGTACTGTGAGTTGAAGGGTCATAAAATAATCACAAGTTCAGAAAATAAGTGTGGTGAAATAAGTGGGAGAATTGGAAGTATGAGAGGGGAATACTGGAATTAAGAATTTTAGAGTTTTTACTATTCTAGGTGACATCAAATCCCAGGTATAGTCATTGGAGAGGTTGACTGGAGTCTCTAGAGCTGAGAGTAAGAAGTTGTTAGCTAGAGTTCAAAAGTGTTATATGCATGCACAAGGAGTTTAGGAGATCACTGTGCAGGAAAAGAGTGTGAATCAGTTGCCAGAGTTCTTTTTCATGAATCTATGCATTTACAAAGGCTGTTTCTTCTGCCTGGAATATCTTTGCAACCACCCATTTGCCTGTCAAACTCCTATGCCTTTTTCAAGTACCAGTTGAAATCTCAAGCACTCTATGAATCATTGCCTATGAATCATGTCAAATTAATTCCTCCAAGCTCTCTGATCTTATGGCATTTTATTCTCACCTTGATTATAACATTTAACAGATTGAACTGTATCTATATTTTTACAAATACATCTCTCCATTAGACTGTGAGCTTCTCAATGGTAGCCACCAGGTACATTCTCTATTGTAATCTCTATAGCATATATAATGCCTGCCGTGTAGCCAGTTCACAATATTATGTTTATTAAGTTAAATAATGGATAAGTAAGCAATAGTCACCAAAGAACATACAGGAAGGCATAATTAATTCTCATTAAGAGAGCAGGGAGAGTGTCACATAAAAGGAATCAGTCGAAACAGAACTTTAAGATGTATAAGTTTTCACTAATCACAGAACTGAAAGGAGGGCAATCAAGGCTGAGCAAACCATAGAAGCAAAAGCACAGCATGTGAAGAGGCCGAGTGGTATGGATTCATCATTCATTAGTGCATTCATTTAACAGATATTCACTGATCACCTCTCTATTCCAAGCACTGTACTAAGTACAGGGAATAAAAATAAAATAATAATATATTGTTGTTACTCTCAAGGATCCACGGTCTTAACAAAGAAAAATAAACATGAAAAGAGAGAAAAATCATTATACAGCGTGGGAGTGTTATTGCAGAAACACGAACTAAGCTATGGGTTAGCCCAGAGCACAAGCAGGGAAATTAGCCATGCCTGGGGGCTTAGATGAGGACAATCACAGTGGGACATTTCACTGAGTATTTCAAGGTGAAGAATGGAGAAATGGATCTTCTAGAAAAATAAGGAACAACACGTGCAAACGCGTTTTGAGAACATTACAGAGGGTCTTGTGTTCCTAGGTAAAAACACACAAATGTTATTTTGTAGACTATAGCAGGCCAATAAGAATTTTTAAACTTAAGAGAGATATGATGAAATTTATTTTAAGAGGAGATAATGCTAGGGAGTCTGTGAAAGATGCCCTAGAATGGAAAAGCAGTGGAGGCAGAGACCAGTTAAGAGATTTGTAACAGTTCAACAGTTCAAGAGAAAATAGAAATGGATAGAAGAGACTTTAACATGGAAAACAAAGGATTGATCCTGAGACACAATGTCATATAAGTTTTTAATTTATTTAATAAGTAAATAAAGATTTCAAAGAGAGAAAATGACTTGATTTAATGGGCGTTTTAGGAGGCTGTTTCTTGTAGCAATGTGAGTGCTGGGTTAGAAAGACAAGAGACCAGAGGCAGAGAGATGTTAGGAAACTGATTACAAAGGCCTATGGAAGAGATGATGAGGGCTCAAACTGGAATTATGAAAGAGGAAACTGAAAGAAATCAAAAGAGGCATCTAGAACTGATATATGAAAGGTAAGGGAGACAGTTTCTTCATCTACTTATTTATTCATTTGACAAATAGTTTTTCAGATATGCACCAAGCACTTTGCTTGGTACTGAGAATTCAGGGTGAACAAAATAAACATCCCTGCCCAGAGCTTATGGCTTAGTGTAAAGAGAGATAAATTAAGCAATTAATTATAAGAAGAGATGATAAATACTGCATTATGAAGTAGAGGATGCTATGGAAATACACAGCCACAGCTCTTAGCATGGTCTGGAGGGTTGGGAGATGATTAAGTTTAGGCTGACACCTAAAGAGCAAATAGGCGTTAGCCGGGCCAAATCCTTCAGGGAAAGAGAATTGTGGATAGGAGAAGTGGTGGGGGCCTTATTCTAGTGAATGACTGAGTTTAAAATTGAACAGAAGTTAGGCAACTGGAGAACACAGACAGAAGTTAACCTGTTCAAGAAGTCTGGCTGTGAAAGAGGTTTCATCAGGGGATCAATATGGAATCAAAACTGGATCTTGTTTTCTATTTTTTATTGTTATAATTCATATACAAGAAAGCATACAGATTTTAAGAGATGTTTTTTCTAGCAGTTTTTAAAAACTGCTCAGATAGTTTTTAAAAACTATACACCCATGTAACTATCACCTCATTCAAGGTAGAGAACATTTCCATCACCCCAGAAATTTCCCTCCTGCCTCTTTCACATCAATCTTACAGGAAACCACGGTTTAATTTTTATCACCGTAGCTTAGTTTTGCTTGTTCTAGAATTGTATATGCATGAAAGCATACAGCATGTTCTCTTTTCTGTCTGGCTTCTTTCCCTCAACATAATATCCTTGAGATTTATCCACTTGCGGTGTGTATCACTAGTGTGTTGCTCTGTATTGCTGAGTAGTATTCCATTGTATAAATATACAATATACATATTGTATAGCTGTTTATCTGTTGATAAATATTTTGACTTATCATTTTTGAACAAGTCTTTGTATGGACATGTCTTTTTCTTTTTCTGGGACTGCTGGGCCATAGGCAAGGTGTGTTTGACTTTGTAAGGAGATGACAAACTGTTTTTCAAAGTAGTATCACTTTAGCTTCCTACCAACAATTTATGAAAGTTCCACATCATTTCTACCAGTAATATTTTCAGTCTCTTTAAATTTCAGTAATTCTAGAGTGAGCTTTTATTTGAGGTTTTGCAATTCTCTGATGACTAATAAGTTTAAGCAATTTTGCATGGGCTTATTGGGTGTTTATATATTTATGTGAAGTGTGTTTAACAGTTTTTTGTTTTAAGAGAGAAAGGATGAGAATATATAGATGCATGAAGCCAAGAATCAGTTATAAGAAAAAAAGATGAAAATATAGAAGAGCAATAAAATTGAGAGGAAGTTCTTGGTGAGAAACAGATAGTGTATCCAAAGTACACAATCTATACTACAAGTATTGGATAAGTGACGTATTTGCTTTTCAAATTTTGTTGGTTGGGGGCTAGAAACATTTAGTCTTTACTACTGATAGTGTAGCTTCGAGAACATCCAGCAAATCTTCATTGATAGCTTATAATTATCCAAAATCACTTTTTCTATTATAGATTAACCTTTCCTGATTTTGAAGTTGCATGAAATTGCAACTTGTATATGTTTCCCCAGGATATTGTTGTCCTACATTTAAAAGGGGCCAATGTCAAAAAAGCTTGTTTTTAAAGAATATAGGAAGAAGGTATACATAATTGATGTTTAGTAAGACTATATAAAATATTTCTCAAAAGCTATACTGCAAAGGTGAGAGAATAAAACTATTAGTCTTCGAGTTTAATGATAATCTACCACCTCCATTTTGCCATTTTCCAATCAGCTAGTTTCTTAAAAACATTTCAAATGAGTAATATGCATTATGTAGAAACAGATACTATAAAATTTTGAAATTTTTAAATTGATGCCTGGTTTTAATGATAACATCATTTAAGTATAATCTAATCCGTAAATGGTAGTAGTAAACAAAACAGAAGTGAGGGATTTGTTTCAGTTAGAGTTTACTTTCCTTGACATGTTGAGTTGCCTCAACTACTCACCCACAACCATATCATATAATCAAATGTTCAAGTGTTAGTCAAGATGCTATTTTCAGCTATGCAGTGGACCACAGAAAAATTAAGTTTCACAAGTACAAAGTTCGGCTGTTTCTCATTCCCTTCCTTCTGTTGCAAAGATTATTCCCAAAATCAAATGAATAAAGAAGAGAATTATAGTCTGTATTTTAGGATTGTTAAAGGTTTCTCTGTTTCTGACAGTTTGGCTTTCTTTTGTCATTTTCTCACTTAAATGTTGTAAACTCAGAAAGTGCTAAGCTAAGATTCTGTATGTAGTGTTACACATGCCATAAGACAATATTATTTTACCATGTCAAAGTTGTTTGCACCATTTGGAGCACATCTATCATCAAAACTCAATTAAATGGAGTCTTTCTATCTTCAACTAAAACAAACTGTTTACTTAGATTTGCTCAGTGTTTACTTCACAAGAGGTAGAAGACCCAAATAGCACAGGAACATAGGTGTCTGGGGATATACCAGGGGTCAAAAAATTTAACCCAAAGAAGGAGGCCTTCTTCTTTGCTTGCAACAAGAGACTTTCTTTTTCTTTTGCCAAGTAAATGGCAGCATTATAATGTTATTCATACCTCACTGGTGTCCTAACAATTCCTCTATTCACACTGAAAAGGGATATATTCTCTTTGTTGCAAAGTATTAAATTTGTCCCTAGAGATTAGTGTGTAGGCAGTTTTAAAGGATGAAACAGGATTAGATAAGGTTTCTTTACTGAGAAAGAATTCTGAAACAGTGCAGCAGAAAACCCTCTTGTATTACTTGTATTGAAAAAAAATCCTTTGTTTTAACACTTCAAATCACAAGTCACATTTATTAAATTATTAGTTGACAAAATGTTTCTTTGTGGAGTTTTGTGAAAGGTAATTTACAAATAGAAAAAAATTGACGTCTTAATTTTATTTGAAAGTTTATATCTTTGAAATCCCTCTATGGCATTTATAATTTAAATATGTTCTAAGAGATGATATAGAAAAGATTATAGTAACTGTAGTTATCTGCTCAAAGATTCAGAATGTTTCTGCCTTTCTTAGTGATATTTATAAGGGGTGAAAATTATATACATCTACTGAATTCAACCGACATTCGTTAAGTTTAAAAGTGTCAAAATTATGTTGAGGGCAGTTCTGAAGAAAATGACAGTGGTTCATTTGGGTTCCATTTACTTGTGTACAGTTAATAATATTGTATACCAAAGGAAGACATGAATGAATATTATTCATGTTTATTATTCTCAAGTTTCCAAGAGAAATAGCAAGATAGATTTTCTTCGGAAAGAACAAAAATAGCCTGTAATAATATACTATGTCTTTAGTTAAATAATTTTGAGGTTACAGACCTTTCCTAATTACTGGTAAAGTTACTATGCGATTGCATGATAAAGTATCTGTGTTGGTTTTTTTTTAATTTTATTGTACATGGTAGGGCAGAGACTGAGTAAAGCCTTCCTAGGCTACTGTAGTTTCTTCTCTTTTGACCGTTTATCTACTAGCCACACGGAAAACTTTTGTTACAATAAAAAGGAAAGATTTGCAGCTAGGACCCACAATTTTTGTTATAAGTTTAAAAATCTCAATTTAAGGCTAAAGATTATGTTTTTGCCATGCGTACAGATTTTAAAGCTTACGAGAGAAAAGCATTGGGAATATAAGATTTCTGCTAACAGAACTTAAAAAACAAAATCCCTTTGCATCCCAAGGTGCATGGCACCTTGTCATCTGAAAACCAGGAAACCTTCTGCGTACACTTTTTCTTTTTCACATTGCTGCCAGGTTATCAATCTCCCCATGGCACAGCTCTGCTTATGTCAGGCCCTACTACAAACTATTTGTGGTTTCCCACTGTCTCCAGAACAAAATCCAGACTCTTTGGCTTGATGTTCAAAGCCCTGCACAATCCTTCTCTAAACTTCCCATCACCACTTTTCTGAGTTAATTGTGTACCAGGCTCATTGACAACCCCTACCTAGACTCCCTCCACACTGTACCCTTAGCAAGTTCTTAGATGTATCACATGCTTTGGGGCTTCCATAGCATCACTGCTTGCTCCCTATCCATCCTTTGAGTTTTCACTTTGACTATTTCACCTTTCACCTGTGGGTACCTTAGGGCAATAAATATTTGTTGGTCTGTTTCTGATAAATACCACTGTGTTGGTGCATAACAGGAAGACATTCTGATGTAATGCTCCTTGCCTGCATGGAAAGTTTGAGTCATTTTAAGGCATGTTTGCGTCTGCTTGCTCAGTGGCTCTGGAATGTTTTTAGTGTTTTCCACTTACCCTTGCTAGTTCAAGACAGAAATAAAAATGTTAATGATTTTTACAAATGTAATTGACGTGGAAAAATTCTAAGTGTGCAGTAGTTATACAAAAATAAACATCTGGATATTTGCAAACACTGGGATATGAAACTAGATTTATTTTCTACATATTCATCCTGATTTTGAGGTCATGAAAATAGAATCCTGTGGTTTGATGGTATTATAAGACAGAAGCTAAACTAAAATCTATCAATTTCTAACATTTTTATGAACACCTACCACTTTTGTATGTCTTCCTCAAATTATATTTTGAATATTCTGTATTTAAGTTGGACTCTAATCCTGGGAAAGTAACCTTTAATTTGAAAACTTTAGAAAAACACTATTAACATGAATGAAATTTTAAAAATGAGCAGCTATTAGACGGAAAAGAGAAAGAAAAGATTTGAATAAATGAATACAGCTGTAGGAAAGTAATTGTTTTTCTTACTTTCACACTCATAGGACAATATTCACTGTGACAAGGAAGACTGGGGCATGGGGTTGGCAGGTGGGATAGTTTGGTTGTTGTGGATAATAATACTGTTTTTTTTCGCTCCAGATTTAAGACTTCAAGAACCATGGAACCATAAGGGATAAAATCCTAGCTTATTAGTACTTTCAACTCTTACTTACACTTGATAGTTTCTGCCCGGTTTTGCATTTGAAGAGAAAATTATGCTAAAGTAATACGATAAAACATATCTGTTTATCCTTTCAGGGCTCTGAGAACCAAATGTACAGTGTCTCCTACTTCAGTCTTAACAAAGTAACCTTAGAGATGAGGAAACGTGCACCCAAATGCCTTGCCCAAGTTAATAGAGTCTGTTTTTGGTAAATCAAGACTGTAATTCAGGTAGTTCCACTCCTTGCCTGATCTTTTTATCTCAAAGTATATTTGAAGTCCTCTTTGACTAGGCCAGATGGATGACTGGATTTTGCATAATACATTTTTTAAATGTAGTTCAACATGGTTTAGTTTTCCAAAAAGATTTTTGGTCAGATCGAAGATGGTTCCTGCAACCATGTACATGAAATATGTATATAAAAATCAGTTGATCCATCGAGTTGATTTTGGAATGTAGCATCAGATTCAAAGTAACAAACTGAGAATCTAGTATACAGAGAAGATGAAATATGGTCACCAAAATGCTTTTCCATCATCCAGAGGCTTTCAAGTGGTGAAGACTATTAATTTTTAGTCATAATAGCAGCTACCGTTTATTGGGTGTTTCCAATATGCCACACATCGTGCTCCTTACACAAACTTATTTCATTACCTCAATGACACAATGCTAGGCATTCTTATTCTCATTTTATAGATGAATAAACAGAAGCTCAGAGAACTCACATAACAAATCCAAATCATACATTTGAGATTTGAGGTCCAGGTGTTTTTTTTACTTAAAGCTCAAGTTTTTTACTGCTTAAAAGTTCTAAAACTAATACTAAAATTTTAAAAATAATAGCTGATATATATTGAAAAATGTTCATGTATTATGAGATATTAAACATTACATTTGATATCTCATTTAACCTTCATAACAACTATTTGAGAGTAGGTATTATGTCCATTTTCCTGTGAGGATAGAAAATTTTGCAAAGTCATACAATGTCCTCAAGATGACTTGGTTAGGAAGAGGCAAAAGCAGGTTGTCAGCCTAGGAAGACTGTCTTCATGCATTACTCTATACTGCCTCTCATGATCTCCTTATCTGCAGGAATACAGAGCTGTTCTGTAGGTGCATTAGTCAGGAGAGGAAAAGCAATGTGTCATAACAAATGAATCCAGAATTTCAGTGCCTTACAAAAACAGATAGTTATTTCTCACTCATACTTTCTGTCCACTGTAGCTGTGGCTCTGTTACTGAATGTGTGTAATAGGATCCAGGTAACAGGGCAGCCACTATCCACACCTGGTCTCACGGCAAAGGGGCAAAAAAAAAAAGGCATAGACAATCATGTACTGGCTTTTAAACTTCTGCCTGAAGGTTATATGGCCACTCCTGAGTCCCGCCAGGTGAGGATAAATAATCCTTTCTTGGTGATTGACTCCACAGAGACAGAAATCTGACTATTTGGGGAATAGTTGACCTGATACCTGGTACAGTACTGCCAGGATGTGCATAAACATGCATAAAATGATAGGATACTACTGTGTTTTCCTGACTTGTGGCTCTTCAGACAACCTCAGCTTTTAGATTACCACAAGTTAATAGAGCAGCTTTCAGGAATAAAGAAACAAAAACAATCTGATGGGGTAATATAACATTATTCACTAGTATATGAGGTCCACAATTTAGAGCTTAAGAATTTCTTTTCCTGGGGAAAGGGGACTTGTATTTATAAGAACATATTGAGTGAGGAAAGTAGATATTGTCAGATCCTGCTGGTAAGTGGATAGATATCTACTGCATTGTTTAGAATAGGAAGGAAAAAAAAAGGGAAACAACTTAACTATCCAACAATATAAAATGGGTTAAATTAATTACATTGTCTATATAAATGGAATTCAGCAAAGTAAAATGATCAAAATATAATGGTACAGAAACTATTAGTGATATAGTAGAAAAATCAGGTTATAAAATAATATTGTATGGGGACTTCCCTGGTGGCACAGAGGTTAAGACGCCGTGGTCCCAATGCAGGGGGCGCGGGTTCAATCCCTGGTCAGGGAACTAGATCCCACATGCATGTCGCAACTAAGAGTTTGCATGCCACAACTAAGGAGCTGGCAAGCTGCAACTAAGGAGCCTGCGAGCCACAACTAAGGAGCCCACCTGCCACAACTAAGACCTGGTGCAACCAAATAAATAAATATTAAAAAAATAATATTGTATGATCTCTTCGTATAAGATAATACTTAATACATTTTAAAATAAATTAATACACAAATATTAATTAAAAGGATAAATTTTAGGGCTTCCCTGGTGGCGCAGTGGTTGAGAGTCCGCCTGCCGAAGCAGGGGACACGGGTTCGTGCCCCGGTCCGGGAAGATTCCTACATGCCGCGGAGCGGCTGGGCCCATGAGCCATGGCCGTTGAGCCTGCACGTCCGGAGCCTGTGCTCCACAACGGAAGAGGCCACAATAGTGAGAGGCCCACATACCGCAAAAAAAAAAAAAAGAATAAACTTTAAAAGCATGAATGTGAAGTCCAGTATGCACTAAATAAAACTGTCTTTATTCACAAAATATCAAAGAACTAAATTCAGATAATTTGATAATCTGCCAAAGCAGTCAAGAAACAATTAGTGATCTTTCTTAATCATTCTTGACCACTTTCCACTCAATATTCAATTCACATTTTACTCCCCCCCTTAGACTCATCTTCTGTACAAAGGCTTACATAATCCCCCAACTCCTACTAACTCAGAGCTCCACACCAGTATGGAAATGATTTTCACTCTTTTTTCTCCCACTGAACTGTCAGCTACTTGGTAGCAGGGATGCAGGCTTCTTCCTCCTGTTATCCTCCAGCTAATATTCCTGACTCCAGACTTCTCCATAGCCATCTGTCCTCCACAGTGCAGACAGAGTTCCTTTGACGTAATAAAAATTGAAGTGATTATTTTGAAAATTCTTTATCTCCTTATTAGTTAGCTTATTCTAGGTTTTGCTTTAGTAATAGATAACCACTAAATCTCAGGGGCTCACAAAACCAAAGGATCATTTTTTCCTCCTGTTCAAGTCAGCTGGGGAACAGTTATGACTCTGGCCCCCCATGTCTTTTTTATTCCAGGATTCTTATGGGAAGAGCAACTGTTCTCTATTACATTGGGGGAAAAGTAATGGCAGAATCATGCAATAGCTCTTAAGGTTTCTGCTTAGATGTGATGTAAGTCACTTTGGCTCACAGACCATTGTAAAAGAAAGTTCTGTGGCCAAGAGTGATGGCAGTGGTGCAGTGACTAATGTAATGCTGTCACAGGAAGGGACTGCAAATAATTAGAAACAATAATACTATCTGCCACCAGGACAAGTAACAGCAATGCCTTCTCTTTGCACTTTCATACAGTTTTCACAGGTATTAATAGTTGAAATAAGGAATAATGAGTAGGAGTTTCTAACTCTTACTTCCTAATATAATGAGTATTTGTTTGCAAGAAAATGAACACAATTTTACAGTTTAGTTTTGACAAAAGTCAAGTAAAAGATCTTAAGCTTCCGTTCAGGTCAATGTGGCTTAACAAAATTGAACCTGGGCCACATAACTAGCAGGAGACTATTTTAAAAATTGACAAAAAGCTTGGAAGCATCTATCTGTCCACGAAATAGGCACGAATATATCTTATGTTTTGGGTACAGCAGACCCATTTCTAGAAGAGCCAGATAAGTCAGTAATGGCTGATGGCACAACATACATTTTCCAATACCAAGGACTGTGTAGGTGTATTCTTTCTCTCAACAGAGTCCAGGAATAATCCGTAAAATGTTCAGCCTAGTGACTTAGGCTTTTTTACTTGGGCTGTATCAGTTCCCCTCAAGAGCCAGAATATTCCCAACAATTCAGACATTTTTCTTAAAAATGCTGTAAAGCTTACATTTTGCTAATTATGCTCCTTGATTCTCTAGAGAGCTTAAGGTCTATTGACTGAATGTTAAGCCAGAGAATTTCATAACTCATACTTCACTGGAAAACCATTCCAGCAAACTTTACTAATGTTAAAAAGAGAAAAAAATAGAAGATTTTCAATTATTAAAAAAAGTAAAGTCACAGGAACATTTTTAAGAATACAATCTTCATTCAACTGCAGTAATTTGATCTAGGTTTAGGCTAGAAGACATCTTTAGAAACTAGTTTTAAAGAACGGATAAAGATTGTTTGTAATTACCATATCAATTGTTTGTTTATATAGATGCTGCCAAAGTATTAGGAGTGCTTGAGAAGAGTTTCTTTTCTTAAATATATTTATTTTACAGTTTTATTTACATTTACTAGCCTGGCAAAACCTTTCATCTATGAAAGACACTGGTTTTCATGTAATTGAAAAAATACCAGCAAAGCTGTTATTTTGCATCACACAGACAAAAGAAAAAACACTCAGTTTCTTTCAGAATCTGAACATTTAAATATGAAACCAATTTAAGATACACTGCTTATATGTAGAAAAAGTCTTTCTTTCTATGTTCCTTGGTAAAATATTTGCAAGGAATGAAGATCTATGTAAACATATATATATATATATGTATATATATATATAGAGAGAGAGAGAGACAGACATATAGAGATAAAGAGACAGAGATGCAGTTATACAGTTATATGTATAGTTGCAAATATATATATGTATGTATATGTGCTTATATAAATATAGATATAGATGATATAGATATGGTTATAGATATGAAGTGATTTTAGATTTTTTCTTATAGTTAAGCATTAGAGCTTCATCAGTTTTCCTTTTCTGGAAAGGTTGTACAATACGTAAATGCACAGTTTGGGAGGGATGTAAAATACAGGGTACACAGTGCTCTGAAACCACTTATCCTGGGTAACTAAAGGTAGACAGCTAAACTAGTCTTTGCAGATAATGCCACAAAGGAACACCAGCCTCTAAAAGCTAACCTTACCCTTGACTATGCTCAGCAAAGTTACTCACTGGTAGAATGTATATCTACAAAATATCGAAAACTGGTTGCTAAATCACATGTTGACAATGTTATTTGTATATTAGAGATAAAAGCAGTAAGAGCTCTCCCTATAAGCAATGCTATATTTTAAGCTCATGAGTCTACGATGTCTGTTTCTCACTTGGTGATGATATGAGAGTGTGCTGCCATGTTACTTGGTACAACTTACTGATATGTACAAAACAAAGAGTGCTTTTAATAGTTCTGAATACCATACTTCCACATTTCAACAGAAATCTTAACACTGAAGGCAGGCCACAATTCTAATTCAATGCACAAAAGACTTTATAATTTCTGTTGTGAATAATTAAAGTAATACTTAAAGCATTCAGGTTAATTCAGAGCTTTGTTTGCACTTCTATTTTGGTTGTAAAAGTATGTCAGTTATAAGAGTACCAAACTCATATGTGTTTGCTAACTTGGTTCATTGGATGATGCTGCCTAGAATGATCACTTTGAATTGAAATATGCTTAACTGCACTTCAAGTTTTAAAACAGCAGTGTTTTTTAGGCAAGGTGAACACATGATAACAGTCATTTCATAGTTGTAAATTTCTTAAGTTAATAGTTGTATGTTACAAACAGTATCAAGTACAAGCCAAACTTTTTATATTTTTTGCATTAAACATGAACTGGGTTACTGTATAATTTCAACATATGACATCCCACTTCAAAAATTATTTTCCATAGGCAGTTATTTATACTTTTAGGCATTTTAATTTCTTGAATTAAAGGACGCAATGTAGGTAAAGATATTCCTATATTTTCAAGTTCTCTTTTGATTGGTAAGGGACAGTGCAGGCCCATCTGTTTTGCAGCAAAGAAAGCCCCAAACCATCTGTGTAGAGCCACATGCCAGCTAAAACACAGAGATATGCACAGTTTTTTTGTTATGAAAAATTTTGCAGTATTTTTTTCTGTATTAGTGTGAATAAATTAGCAACAACTAAATTAAAGAAATCTTTAGAGAACATATTAACTTTCTAGTGCCTACAGTAAATTACATCCATTTAGAAATTATGAAAGTTGCATTGTCCCCATATGAATTTTCCCTTACTATTCTGAATTTGATACTGAAATCACTCATCATCTGCAAAGTAAAATAGCTCCATTGTTGGTAATGTAAGTTCATTTTTATAAAATTTTTTGATTGAGCAATTCTTTGACTTTTGAACAGTAAATAATTGTGATTTTTTTGTTCAACTAGAAAAAGTAGCACAGTAAGATGAATAGTATAGCTATAATTTGTATATTATGAATATTATATTATTTGTGTAACATCTATATACTATAGTGCATGAGAATGTTTTATAGAATATTTTAAAGAAGTTTTTGTTTTCCCATTTCCATTGAAGTAACTCTGCTACAGGATTTTTTAGATTCAACTAGAGTAATTGAATATATAAATTAATTGCTGGTTTTAGGGTGTCAAAAAGAATACTTAATAACAGATTAAATGTTAATTATATATTATTATTCTAAGGCATTGAAGAATTATATTAATATTTTTTAAATACTTCTAGACTTAAAATATTACATACAGTGCTTAATAATGGCGCTTTTGCCTATACAAATTTGACTATCCAAGCCATTTTGTCTCAAAATCAGTAAAACACATGCAGGTCAACAATCTCTGAAAAAAATCGCAAAAATCACTTCCTTCTTCTCGCAAGTCTTCTGTATTCATTCTGCCTTAGTTTATACAGGGTTTCTGTTTGATGAGTTAGGAAATAACAAATAACAAAGATATGTGAACGTACATCAAGCCCTTAATGCATTGTAAGTATTGATATGTCACTTACTCTTTGAGGAAGATCTTTTCTATTATGCTTTACAGTGGTGTTGAAAATGCTCATTATCTGTTTGAAAAACATTAAAAGCTTTAAATTCAAGCAGCTCATTTTTCATTTTGTTAATTGCATAACATACTAATGTTGCACTAGGTTGTTTTTTTCAGTGGTATAATGATGCAACAATATTTACATACCAACTCTGGTTTTCCTTTAATGGTTTCTATAACAAGATCATAATTTCCTTTAGCGTAATCACTGGCAGATTTATTTGGCGTCCCATCTTTGCTCTGCTCTGGCTTTGGGGGCCTGGGAGAGAGCACATACTTTCTCTCCCTTTTCCCATTAAGTACACTCTGCTCATGTGTAGTTGCTGCAGGTCTGGGTTACATTCCTGCCAAACATCCATGGTTAAAAAACTTTTAGGATGGAGTATCAGTAGAAACCAATTGATTCCTCTAAATTCTGCCCCAAAGCTTTAACAAACTGGTTTACCCGCCATAATTTTACTGCACAGTAATGATGTGAATATGTGAAAGTGGGTGGCTAGAGGAAAATTTCATTGAAACGGTTTCAACAGATTCATAGGAGAGGTGACATTATGAAAAAGAAAATCATGGTGTCCAGGTTTTTCTATAATGCACTCACTGTTAATTTAAATGCTGACTCTGAAAACAGCAGTTTCTACCCAGACCTCTATCACACGCCTCAGAAGTCCTTGTGACCTGTTATCTACCTGCCATGCTTTATATTGCTGTAGCTAATGACACACAGTACTGTAAATCCGTCTTCTGTATTTTTTATTTTCCCACATGGAACAATAATAAGGTGTTAAGATTTGTCTGGCTACCTTGCTCAACATGCCTTGGAAGCAGATGAAAATACTATAATATGATATTCCAAATTTATCTCCATTTGTCCTGCATAGAAAAACAAAATCAAAAAACAAAAAACAATTTCAAGCTGTCTCCTAAATAGAGCTGATTTCAGAGAAAAATACCATTAATCGAAGCACTACAGATTGGTGTGACGTGTTCTTTGGATTACATTGTATGAGATAATTTTACAAACCTCTCATTCTGTTTGAAAGTGTGTTAAATATCTAGATTCTTTTTAGTTAAGTAGCGAATGACCTGTTTTAAACCACAGTAACAGCAGAGTTTTGAAAAGAAAAACTCTTCACACATGATGGAGTTGGGTAAAGCTGTGATTTTCTGCTTGGCTGGAACACAGTCTATGATTCAGTTATAAGGTTAATCAATCTGAACTAAAATGTAAAGGGATATGCATAAAAGATACACATAAAATGGGATCCATAATGTCTCGGAGGAGCATGTATTTATATGTCCTCACAGTGGTGACTCAGGCTAATTTCAATCCTATCATGAGATCTCTAATGGTTATCTTCAGTGTTGTTAATTCGCTTTTCTGTGAGATGTCCCTTCCTGAGGAAGAGTTAGAAATGTGTATCATAACCTATGGCATAAGCTTGAAAGAAATCCTTTGCATATTAAAAGCTGACGTAATTATTCATTGCAAGCAGTAAATGCAACAAATTTAATATTTTATTAAAAATGTTCTTATAATAATTGAAACTGGGAGCAGGGTTTATTTCAATTAACTTGGGAGGCAAAATAAATATTTAACTGATGTAGCATTCCACAATTAAGATCTATAATTTAAATGAGATACAATTAGTTTTCTCTCTTAAATGAAACTATGCTCCACGTAGTGTGGGCCAGAGCTGTATTTCACTTTACTCTTCCAAGAGGCCATTTGCTTTTGAAGGTTTTTCTTTTTTTCTGCTTTTAATCTGTGCTCAAAAAGTGTCAAACTCAACTGCTCCAATACCTGAACAGTCAAGACTTTCTTCTATTTTATAATGTATGTCTGCTTATTAAAGTCTTCAAGACATCCTAGACTTAGGCAAACAGTGTCCAAATGTACCATATTTAGCTTCTATCTCAAAATCTCCCGAGCTGTCAATTTAGGTGTTAAAGAGACCATTTGTAAAGCTTGGCTGGGAATTGCCATTATTGACTGGAATGTGTGTTTATCATTACATTCAATGATGAAAGTGGAACATGTAGCATATGAATAAATGTCAGCAGATGTTTCTTTTAAATGGCCTGATTTCAACCTCCTGTTGTTTGTCTTGAATACAAATATTAAAAAAGGGAAAAAAGGCAGAATTTTTTATGACATAAGTGCAAGGGTAGTTAGATTTTTTGAAAAACAACAAAAATAATGGCTAGAATATCACACTGAGGGAGTCAAGTAGAATTAAGAGTTAGTTGGCTGTGCTCAGCTACTCTTATGGGCTTCTAAGTAGATTTAGCAAAAGCAGGGATTTTTCAGTATGTGGTTACAGCAAAATTCAACCTCATGGATTTTTGTGTTTCACAGCTGTTATTAATGATTTTTAAAAAATAGCTGAATTTGATTACTGCACAGAGGGTGTTCAACTTGGGTTAAGGGTCTTAAAAAGTCTTGATCTCTTATTTGGAGACACTGAATGAAAATATTCAGTAGCAAACGGACACTGTTTTCTTCCAAACTTACTGTGAAAGACAGACAAGGAACACAGAAAGCATATTTTACACATTTTAGTGAGGAAAAAGCAAGGTAAATTCAGTGGTATACAAATGAAATAGACATTTTAGGTGGAAAGACACAGACTCATCTTTTGTTCACTTCTACAGCAATTTCTGTGAATGTATCATATTTAGTGGAACTCCTGTGGTGCTTTGGGGGCTGTAAATATTTGGGTGTCATTTGAAGAGGTATAAAATCACTAGAGACAAATTCTGGGTGGGCTTTAAGAGCAGGAAATATAACTTTAAAAATCAGGCACTCATATTAAATTTCCAACATGATTGGTCTAAAATACTCCAGAGAAAATTTTCAAATATAATATATCTCATAACAAAATTGTTCAGAATTTGTCACCATTTCCACTTTATTTAAATGAGAATAATTTGTACTTCAGATCGTAAAGAGCACTGCAGGCTAATGCTTACATCTGTCAAAAACATAGAACTTTCAAAGCCACTTAAGTTATGAGCAAAGCATATTTCCAAGCTTCAAAAAGGGCAATGACTCGGGACCGGCTTTTCTCCCTGGCTTTCATTTTGGTAGCAGGATTGTTTGTAGCCACTGATACTGGTGGGCACAGATATTGCATACACAATTAGCCGTTATCTCTTAATTTTGAGAGTGTAAATGCCTAATTGCTTGTGCAATTAAAGGAAGCACAAATTTTCTGCCTGTAAAATAGAAGGCTAGGGTGGAATGTAAATTAAAACCATTAGTGTAATTTTCTGACTTGTATATCAACAAATTATATATGTTTCTCCTATATGTTTAGTGTTTCTGTGGTATTGATCAAAAAGCTACCCTTGAAAACGGGATATGCTCTCAGATAATGCTTAATTACCCTTAAGACAGAGAACATATTGACAGTCATGCTAATCAAAATGTCAAGTTTAATATTTAAGTCAAGCCTTTAATAATAATTTTTAAAAAGGAATAAAGCACTCTTTGTTTACTGAAGCTTTCTGGTGGAATAATGCAGTATTTATTTTGAAATTCAAAATTGAACCTGAATCTCCTTTTCTATAGTTGGCACACATTCATCCTTGCAGATCAGAAATAGCAAAAACTACACTTACCTACTTATCTGTCACTTAGCCTGAAAACATGCCCCAGCCATTACTGCATCCCCACCAGATACTTTCAATACCAAGCTCCCACCTTCCATCACTGTGCACACTTTACACATTCCTTCAGTTCAGCACTTTGCATAACCTCTTTCTGTCACAAACATAAATTGTAGTTTTCCTTCTAAAGAACGCTAGATCAAGCCACAGTCACCTTCCTTCACATTCTTTCCCAAATTTTCTTTTTACTTTTTTACTTGTCTCTGTCCTTGTTTTCTCCTTCCTAATATGGGTGCACACGTACACCCTCACACTAATATGTCCATGACACCTATTCTAGGGCTCATCTTCACCTACAAAACTACTTGACATATGAAATGCCTATTAATTAACTCTGCCTCACTTAACTATGCTTAACCATGATCGAAATTATGCTCTAAGGCTCTATTATGATAAAAAGGAATTATTAACTAGTTGAAGAGTTCTTTGGATGATTAGAATGTGAAAGGACCTGAGAAATGCTGGGATTTAGTTATACCTCATTTGTCACGTAAGGAAGTAGGACCCTGAGCGGGCAAAGGGGCCTGTGCTGTGTTTGGCAGGGAAAGATCAAGAATCCTTCAGTCAGTCTGCCTCCACCCATGAGCCAGAGCATGAATTTATCCCCCAGGTTCTTCAGTGCATCATGGGCCAAAGGGTATAGCACCTACCCTTTCTGAACTTCTGTTTGCCATCCCAAGTGTCCCAAGCTAGCCACAGAAGTGGGAGAGACACAGTGGGCATTCCCTCACAATGCATTACAAATGGAAGACATGGGATAGGAGTTTATTAGCATTGAGCTGAATTAATAATATTGGCTGATAAGAAATTGCATTTAATCCACAAAGAGGAAAAAAAACTTTGTTACAATGAGGAAATTAGTAATAACCTTTTGTAATACTGTGTCTCACATTTTAGGATTAGGTCAAAAGAAATAGGTGTTCTATGATGACAGTTTGCCTTCACTCTTCTGGAGCTGTTTATTTTTTGTTTGTTTTTATTTTTTTGTGGTACGCGCGCCTCTCACTGCTGTGGCCTCTCCCATTACGGAGCACAGGCTCCAGACACACAGGCTCAGCGGCCATGGCTCACGGGCCCAGCCGCTCCGTGGCATGTAGGATCTTCCCGGACCGGGGCACGAACCTGTGTCCCCTGCATCGGCAGGCGGACTCTCAACCACTGCGCCACCAGGGAAGCCCTCTAGAGCTGTTTTTAACAGCAGACGATCATTCATGTCATGTTGTGATTCTAAATAAGCCAAAAAGTCCTGACAGTTACACCTTTGTTGGGAAAATAGATTGAACTGAAAACTTGATGGTTTGGTGACATGTATTCCTCTTACACTAAGAACAATGGCTAGTTAAGATATAAGGATTGCCACGTTCTTAAATTTAGCTTTCTCCCTGAAGCTGGCCAGTGTCTTCCAGAATGAATTTTAGGAAATAATGGTTTGTGGGGGAGACTGGATTAGATAATCTTAAGAAAATTTCATTTTCTAGGAACTCACAGACACTCCACGCCATTTTGTGACTCTACAAGATTGGGGGTGTGAGGGGCAGGGCACAGTACAGCAGCTTTCAAATGTATTTGAGGTATGTTTTCTTAGAGTATCTCATTGTACTAGGGTTCTGGACAAAATCTTTGCACCTGATCTAGTTTAACACTCAGATATTATAATAGAATAATAAAAAGTTACAGCAGCCTACTAGCATGTCAGACTCAAAATTAGGAAAGAGCAAAGAGCTTTGACCATACAGGCAAGAGTTCTTTTCATTCTTCTATGATAAGCTCAGTGGTCATCATGGTTCCTACATTAAGACTTTTTATTGATTTTTAAAATTCTTCTCTTCATTTGGTGTGCTGTTAGAAATAGTTTATAGCTTCTAATAGTTGAGGCTTCAGGTCTCAATTAAGTCAAATAGCAAGAATTATATAGAAGCTAGAGAAATTTAAGGTCCAATGTACACCAGGGAAGAATCTATCAGAGAAAGGCAGTCCTCCCCATAGCATGAGCATTAAATAGTCACTAGCTCCAAAAGGTCCCTTTCCCCAGGGCACCAGCAATTCTCATCACATGGGGAGGGGTTTAGAGAGAAGAGAATAGATGGTAGAAGAGCCAAAACAGCACTTTCTATGTACAAGGTACACCTTCACAAAGATCATTTCCTCTATTGTCTCACCACACTGGATGATGGGTAATGTCATCCTTATTTTCCAGAAGAGAAAACAGATGCATAGTTTTAAGAAAGCACTAATCAAAGTGCATGTTTCTCCTTGGGGTTAACACACTGGACAGGTTGGGAAAGAGCAGCCCCACAAATAATAGGCACTAAGGACCAGGTATAGAGGGGAAGGATAGATATTAAAATGCACAAACTTACAGAGAGCTTATTATAATTACTGAAACCAGAGGGCAGCAAGAGTCCTTTAATCCTTCAGTAAATTCTCATTGATATTAAAGGTAGAATTTTAATAATTAGAGATGCTCAATTCTTCAGCAAATAAAGGAACAGATGCTGAGAGTTTCCAAGTGGCCTCAAGTCTCAGCACTGGCCAACTCAGGTAGAGTTAAGTCTGAGATTATAAAGAGAATTCTTCTTTTCTAATTGAAGTAGAGCTGATGTACAATATTATATAATTTATAGGTGTACAATATAGTGAGTCACAATTTTTAAAGGTAGTACTCCATTTATAGTAACTATAAAAATTGGCTATATTCCCCATGTTGTACAACATACCCTTGTAGCTTATTTTGTACAGAATAGTTTGTACCTCTTAATCCCCTACCCCTAATTCTTCACATGTCTATTGATGCTTTAACACAGCTATCAAATCTAGCTCTTAAAAGGATCCTCAGCTCACTGCACTTGTATGTTTTGTTGAGAAGTTTTGTTTCTTTGCCCCTGACCTAAACAACTAATTAAGAGCATTAGGAGTTTCTGTGGCCAGTATATTCCAGAGGTGTCTTACTCTCTCAGTAACTCAACCTTTTGATTTTCAAATGCTCTTAAAGACAGTGTTTTCTATATTGGTTTCATACTTGTGAAGGTTGTTATCAGAAACAGAATTTTCTTTCACTTAAGAGCTTTCAAAATGATTAATCATAAAAAGAAAAGAAAGAAAATTGTTTTACAAAGATGTGCATAATATTTAATTAGGAATCCATTTAAATTCTCATTTGAACACTCTTTACATATCTTTACAAGACTACAAAATACAAAATTTGTTTTCTACTCTACTAAAATGGCTAAAAAAGAAAACTGCACCTAAAATTTTAAATCCTATAAAACATCAATAGATATATTAAAATTGTACTCTTCCAATATTACTATCTGATTCATTATCTTTATATACTAACATTGTCAGTTAAATCACTCTCTATCAAATACAGGAACAGAATGATACAACATGGGATAAGCCAGATATGATTAGATAACTTTTAATCGATGCAGTTGTGGAGCTCATATTAATGAGGGAATCCACATCAGAAATTAGTAACAGGAGGTATCTTACAGATGGATGGTGATAAAAAATTCCAATTTAAAATGAGAGTAGCAGCAATGCAAATTAGTGCAAAGTGTAACTTTTGTTCAGGAAAAAATTAAGGTCAAATTGCACAGATTTAGAACTAAGTGTGTTAATTTCAGACACTGTCAGCAGCTTCTTTGGGAACCTCAATCACTCATCTTTCTGAGATTACTTTGAAAATTGTCTTAGACAAGTGTCATATTCTAAACGGTGCTTTTCCAGTCCCTCCACTTTGACCTGTATACTTACAGACTTTCAGCTATTTCCAAATGAGAAGCTCCAATCTAAAAGCCTATTTTTAAAGAAAAACATTTGGAAAATAAAGTTCAATGCCTAAAGAGCTGAAATATTCTGTGTGAATACCAGCCCTGGACAGAAGATTTTCAATAAGGAAATGAGAGTTCTGAAGCATTTGGGACCAAAGGAAAAGAATATTTCTTCCCAAACATTTCCAGCTTAGGATATGTGGTAAGGAAACTGGAATT
Source organism: Lagenorhynchus albirostris (assembly GCF_949774975.1). NCBI lineage: Eukaryota > Metazoa > Chordata > Mammalia > Artiodactyla > Delphinidae > Lagenorhynchus > Lagenorhynchus albirostris. Next base: position 68,902,247 of record NC_083095.1, on the reverse strand, counting down.
TTCAAAACTTGAAAAAAAGAGAGAAAACATTTTGGCTGATAAGATGCTCCTGAATAAAATATTATCTGAAACAAATGTTTAATTCAGAAAACACCTGCCAATGTAGATGTGCCCTTCAATAAATATGGCATCTCCATCCTCATTTAACATGTTTCTTAGCAATAAAATGTTGGCATTAAATTTAAACATAAGTGCAGTATAAATCAGGCATATAGCTATATCTTGTGGACATGGTGTTATAACAGCTAGACCAAGGATTTTCAATGTTTTGAAGTCACAACATTTTTATATTAACACCATTTGGAGATCATAATTAAGTAGTAAGGTGTTTAACGATATATACAAGAGAACAGTAATCTAACCACAGCAATATACTGGTCTTTTGCTGATAATTTACATAAAAGGAATAATCTGAAAATAGGGCTTTTGATAATATTAAGACAGTAAAGTAGGCCATGAGCAATATAATAATATTTCCATTTTTCTTTTTATGGTGTTTTCTGGATCATGTAACATATCTTCAAAACTGTGGCAAGTGGCAATACCAAGCTATTTGTTTTCTAATGCAAACTTGAATGCCCTTGAGACAAATGTATCTTTGTAAAACAGAGGCAATAAAATAATTCAGATATCTGAATGAAAATGGATTCATTCTTTCATGGATTAAAAAATTACATCCCTCCTAAAAACTTATTATATAAAACAAAAATCTGTAATTTCCAATAGAAACAACCAATGGGTATTATACTTGCAAACCATGAAAACTGGCAGACACTATGCAACATTAATTTGAATTATAATGTAAAAAATCCTGAAACTGGGTAACTACAATTGTCAAAATAAAGAAAACCAGATGCTACCTTGGTTAAAACAAAAGTTTCAAAGCACAAGATTATCTTAATTACGATGACAGTTGTTATACCGTATCCTCCAGGTTTGAATTGGTTTGAGGGGGAAAAAAATCTTTAGAACTTATTCAAATCTATACATTTATAACCAGAAAGCTGTAACTTAAAGACTCATGCAAATACTTAATGAAGAAAAAAAAGCAATGTTTTTTTTCTTTGAACATGTATGTATAACAGAACACTATTAAGATTATTTTATTCAAGAGTTGGTATAATGAAGTATTTTGATTCAGATGTGTTTAAAGCTTTCACTTGAAACATATATCTTATTATGTATCAGTTTCTCAGATCAAATATTTGATAAACTTGTATTTGAAAATACAAATATTTGATAATAATAATTTCATTTTAAGAAGATGAGATATACAGATCAGATAAAATTACATAGGAGAATGGGATGGAGAGGAAAACATGGAATTAATCCTCCCTTAGAATGAAGATACTAAGGTATAGAGGAAAGACTATCCATGATTTTGATGGAGTATATAAGATGGGCCTTTATGCATACAATGATTGTGCCATGTCAAAAGGAAATAGGTACTGAGCATAGCAGTTCCAAAAGTATTTCCTGTAACACAGGGTTTTCCTAACATCTGACTCTTGAGTAAGGGATGACAAGGTTCACCCTATTTGTGAAATGTTTTAGATTAGTGCTTAGATCAATTCTTAACTAATTGAAAGCTATGATTCCAAAATCTCATTCTAAATGGATTTCTTGAACTTCATCCAAGATAGTCTAATTATTGAGACTCTATTTTAAAACACCTATATAAGCATGTACCCCAAGAACCAAATATTGTGATGCCCCGAGGGATGTTTTTCCTCCTATTTTGTTATCACTTTATAACTAAAGTACCACATACCAAAATTCTGGTTTATTAATATCTCAAAACATAACTGTGCTTCTAAAGATATAATACATTTTTAACTGATAATGGAAAGTTACCTAAATCAAATTCATAATATACATACTCCAAAAATACTCAAAAAGTTATTGGAGCTCTTTGTAATACAAAGGAAGAAAGACTTTTGAATTATTTACTTTAAAACAAATTGTTAATATGTAAAATATCACTCAATATTGGCTAATCTCATCATTTTTGGGGGGGAAAAAAAGAAATTACTTTCACTTCCAAATACCATGTAGTAGCTTGGTGTAGATCAAAGCTCTTACTGAGAACAGTTAGGAAAAGCTAGATAACATACAAAGACATAAGCTTGAAGGCATTAGAGAATTGCTGAGACAGCCAGGATATGAGGGGCAAGCTTCTGGAGAAAAAGGAGCTTACAAGGACAAGCCCAATTTTTTTTTTTTTTAAACACTTTTCCTGTAATGGCATATACCAATTCCTGGCTTAGGGAAAGAAGATGAGAAGGCAGGTAAAGGTCAGCTGCTACCTACTGAGAAGGCAAAAATCAGAGTTTTGTGCTATATGGCAGGTAGGAATTTGAGGGGCCTAAAACTACACAAAAAAGAAGAATCTCTTACCTTCACAGGAGTTACCAATAAAGCTGTATTGATGATTAGGCTAAGAAGCCAAGCAGAGGGGACTTCCCTGGTGGTCCAGGGGTTAAGACTTCGCCTTTCAATGCAGGGGGTGTGGGTTGAATCTCTGGTCAGGGAGCTAAGATCCCACATGGCTCTCAGCCAAAAAACCAAAACATAAAACAGAAGCAATATTGTAAAAAGTTCAATAAAGGCTTTAAAAATGGTCCACATCAAATAAAAAAATCTTACAAAAAAAAAAAAAAAGCAGCAGCAGCAGCCAAGCAGAAAGTAAATATAAAGTAGGACAGAGTATTGGCATTCTCATGGCCCTGGGAAGAGTCTCAGTTGGGAAACCTGGAAAGCTGTACCTTGGAAAGGGATGATTAAGAGGAAGGCCAAGCCCTACAGAAAATCAGCTTCCAGTCAGCTCAGTCCATAATTAGATATGTTCTATCTTTTTGCTGCCTGCCAGAGGGTGGGATAAATCCTCTTTGGAATAAGAAACAGAAATCAGTTTCTACAAACACAATGTCTAGGACTCAATAAAAAAGTGCAGTCCTAGTGAAGAAAAAGTGTCAAAAGAACAAGTAAATAATAGAAACAGACCCATAGGTGACACAAATATTAGAATTTCCAGACATGAAATTAAAGATAAGTTAATCAATATGTTCAAGAAATTAAACAAGCCAGATAATCCTACCATAGAACTGGAATATATAAAAAGAATCAAATAAAAATTCTACATCCAAAAATTATAGCAACTTAAATTCAGATTTCAAAAGGTAGGCTTAACTGTAGTTTGGAAAGAGCTCAAGAAGGGTTTACAGATCTGGAAGATAGCTCAGTAGAAAATATCCAGACTAAAGCATGGAGAATAAAATGAATGAAAAATACAGAAGATATAGGTGGGTTGTGGTTAAAAAAAATAGTTCTAATATACATGCAATTTGAGTCCTTGAAAGAGAGCAGAGGCACAATGGGGCAACTACAATATTGCAGAGATTGTTACCAGGAATTTTTCAATGCTGGAAAAAAAACTGCAAGGACAAATCCAGGATGTCTTATGAACTCAAAGAAAGTAAATAAAAAGAAAATTCTACAAAGCAAGGAAAATCACACTGAGTTTCTTCAGCATAAAGCAAGCAAAAAAAACATAGAGTTTAATCTTAAGAGTACTCGAAGGATGAAAAAGTCATTACTTTCGAAGAAGTGAAAAAAAAGCAATGAAAGCCAGAAGATAATGAAATATCTTTAAAGTGCTGAAAGGAGAAAAGAACCTATTAAATTAAAATTTTATACCCAGATGAGATATCCTTCAAAAAAGTGAAGCTAAGAAAGAAATACAAAAACAAAGATTATTCATAGCAGTAGACTCATACTAAAGAAAGTAGTAAAGTATTTCTTTGAGCAGAATGAAAATGAAATCCAGAAGCAAGCAGAGAAATGTAGAGAGGAATGAAATATGTTTATACATCAAAATAGTAAATCCATAAAAAGAAATAATATATTTTGTGGTTTAAAATATAGTTAGAATTAAATGTGTGACAACAATAATACAAAAGTCAAGAAGTAGGTAGATGGACATAAAGTGTTCTATGTACCTCGCATTGTCTGGAAAGTAGATAAAAGTACAAATTTAAAATAAATGGTCATAAAATAAGGATCTGAGTTATAATCCCTAAGGTAATCAATAAAAAAAAAACTAGTGAAGTATAATTAACAAATAAGCCAGAGTTTTATGTGGGGGACATGCATTGCTAAAAACATTTGATCAGTGGAAAATGAGGAAAGGGAGAAAAGGAAAGTCATATAAAACAGAGGCATTTTCTAATGATAAAAGAGTTAATACATCAGGAAAAGAGCAATTTAAAATGTATATACATCTCATAACATTGCTTCAGAATATATGAAGCAAAATAAAATTGACAGAAATATAAGGAAAATTCACAAATCAAAAATCATATTGCAAGATTTTAGCATAGTTCTTTTAGTAATAATACAACAAATAGATAAAATATCAGTAAGGATATAGAAAATTTTAGCATGAAAATAAACACTCTTGATCTAACTGACTTCAAATGTGATAGACTATACATTGAACACTGTCTTTAAGTGTGATAGAATATACATTCTTTCAAGTGTACATGAAATGTATACCAAAATAGAACACACTTTATCTATATTGATATATGTTAAACAAATTTCAGAGAATTAAAATCACGGTGTATTCTCTGACCTCATTGCTATTAGATTAGAAACCAATTTTTTAAAAAGATAAGTAGAAAGTATAAAGATGCTTGAAAATTAATCCATATACTTTTAGGAATAAATTAAACTTTCTTAATCTGTTAATATGTATCTATATAAAACCTACAGCAAGTAGTATATGTAATAGGGAAACATAATAACTTTTCCCCCATGAGACTGGAAAAGAAACAAAGATGTCCATTAGCACTCTTCTGTTCAACAACTAGTCAGAGTAATAAGCAAGTAAAAGAAATAAGAGATATAAGGATTTGAAAGAAGAAAAAAGAGAGAGAAATATGACATTATTTGCCAGTGATATAACTGTATATTTATAAAATCCAAAGGCTTTTTTCCAAAGGCTTAAAATAGGATTTGTAAAAGAGTTTAGCAAAGAAACTGGATAAATGGTCAATATAAAAAAATAATAAATTATATTTCTATATACCATTAACAATTAGAAAATGAAATTTTAAACATATACATACAATTTGCAATAGTATCCCAAAAAAGCAAACACCAAAGAAAATAATTTTAGTATGTATAATACCTGTACCATAGATCTATAAAACATTATTGAGAGAAATTAAATAAGGCTATAAAAACTATAGATGAAAGGATTTACCATTTTTATGAACAGAATACAATGTTGAAAACATAGCATTTCTCCCCAAAATGATATATAGATTCAATGCATTCCCAATCAAAATTCTACCAGATATTTTTAAATGTGGAAATCAGCAAGATAATTTTAAATGCAAAAGGATAAGAATAGCCAAGATCATCTTGAAAAAGAACAAAATCAAAGGCTATACATTACTAGAAATCAAGACTTAGTACAAAGTATAGTAATTCAGACAGTATAGTGCATAAGGAAACTAAAGGAGAATCAAAAGACAGATCTACGCATATACATAGTCAGCTGATTTATGACAAAGGTGACACTGCACTGCAATATTGAAAGAACTGTCTTTTCAATAAATGGTGTTAGGCCAACCAAATATATATAAGGAAAAAATTATAAGTGATTCCTACTCTACTGGATGCACAATTCAGGTGGTTCATAGATCTAAAAATAAAAGGTTAAAAAATAATCTTCCCTCCAAAATAGGAGTATATTGCCACACTTTGGGGGTAGGTAAAGATAACAAGAAACAAAATGCACTAACCATAAAGGAAACGACCACGTTAAAATTAAGAAATTATGTTCATCCAAAGACACCATTAAGAAAGTGAAAAAGGCAAACTATAAACTGGAAAAAGTTGTTTGTAAAGCATTGATCTCACAAAGGACATATGTAGACTATACCAAGTACTACAAAACCATAAAAAAAAAAGACAAACCATCCAAAGGAAAAATGGGCAGCAGATACTTCACAATAGCCAATAAACACAAGAAAAGTGCCCAAACTTTGTTAGTTTCCAAAGGAGTGTAAATTAAAATTACAATGAGATATCACTACATACCCACCAAAATGGCTGATAGTAAATAGAATGATACCATCAAACCCTGGTGAGGATATGAAGCAACATCAGACATTGCTGGTGCAAGCATGAAATGGCACAACCACTTCAGAAAATTGTTTTGTCACATCTACCACAGCTGAACATACCTTGTTTCCATTCCCAGGTATATATTTAACCCAGCATATCCATTCCCAGGTATTTATTTAACCCCAGGTAGAAAAGTATACTTATTTGCCCAAAATACATACAAGATGAGTAGAAGCCAAAAATTGGAAGCAACTCTTGTTCATCAAAAGTAGGGATAAATGAACTTTGGTATATTCATATGATGAAATACTCTACAGCAATGAAAATAAATGAACTGCAATTACACCACCACTGTGCCATAGCATGGGTACAACAAAACACATACCATACGTAACTACTTATATAAAAGTCAACAACATAAAATTAATTGGAGGTAATAGGAATCAAGATAGTGATTTCTTTTGGCGGGTAGTAACAAGATGGGACAAAGGTGAATTTCTCATATGGTAATAATGTTCTTTTCCTTGAAATCATTGAAGATTACATGGATGTGCTCACTTTGTTCAAATATTCAATAATTTGTACACTTACAGTTGTGCATTTTAATATTTTTTTGCTTCAATGAATATTTTAAAATTACATGGTAATGAAAATAAGCTTCAGAAGAAAAGTTTCAGCTTTGTCTTTTCATGTTCATTACTGACTTGCTATACCAATATTGTTCCATAGCTTTGGGTTTATAATACTGACATCCTGGAGACTTGGGTCTTCAATTTCACTAATGGCAAAGGGAAGTTAAGAAATTCAGCTTATAAATACTTCTACAATAACAACTCCAAATGAAAGTCACTAAAAAGCACAACAGAATGTTTATGTCTTAGATTTTTATGTGCTTGCACTTTTTTCCCCTAAAATCTCAAAAGTTATTATATTGAGAAGTAATTATCTTTTTGGGTCCTAGCTACATACTTATGAAGTGAGTAGGGGGTGATATTACCACTCCATCTCACAGGTGAGGCAGAATGAACCAAAAACACAGCCAAACCCATTTGGATTTTTCCTAAAAGAGGGGGACTGATTGATTCAGTACTTGTTTTGAGACCTGCCAACTCAAACATCGAATTTCTCCTTTGACCTAATCTACCAAACACAGACTCCTCTAGTCATTTTCAGAGACTAGTTTTCAGCCTCTCCTTCAATGGAAAAGCCCATGAATATTTGTTCCAGACAAAACGCTTTGGATAGCTGTCCACATTTCTCTTCAGAACTATTTTTTCAAGGCTCCTTTAATTACATCAGATCGAGAGTCTGACTGATGTGCTAATCAGCATTCAACACCTTAGACTGCTTTACTCTCTCCCACCAGAAGGGCAGCTAAGTTTCCTTTAAAGAGAGAGGATGTAACCCCTAGCCCAGAATTCTGACAGCTGCATCAGTGGGAGAGAGAGGTAGACTGCTTCTTGTTCCTAAAGGAACTGAAGAATTATTATATCCATATTGAACCATCCATGCAGTGTGTGTATTTGAAAGTACTATCAATGCCTCAAAATATCGGGTGGGTGTCCTGATGATAGTACATCTCATCCTGCTCAGAATAACAGTTGAGACATTTCTGGAATGACTGATGGGACCAATCTGCCTTACCTCACTAAGATCACTTTAGTCTATCTGATTGCTTCAGGTTACTTTAGGAATTGATGTCTCCAGCGTGTAGTTAGGGTTAGGAGTGATCTACATGATTCTAGCTTCTAAAAATCTCTAGCTAGTCCCAAAAGAGTTTATAATGCCTTGACCTCAAGAAGGAGACTCTCATTTGGTCTACAGACCAAATCATTAAAACGATCATTCATTGCCCCCAATTATAGACACCAAACCCTGAATGGAAATGTAATTTAGTTCAAGATCATAGCTGTCATGAAATCTAGGTTGGAAAATTTAAGCAAATTCACTTCTCCTAATTTCTAGTCCATTTCGTTCTTCCAGGTATTTTCTAAATTGTAAGATATTAGCAAAGAACATCAGTAGTAAGACATGAATTATGAGAGCATGCAAGCTCAGGGCTTGTGAACTTCTACCACCTGGTCTTCTTGGTTCCAGTTTCCCATGTGTAACTCTCTACTGTCCATGATATATGTTCCCTAAGTAAACCTCTTTAAACGTCATGTGATTATATTCTTGGAAAAGCAATATCTTCTGTCATACTTTGAGAATCAGGTCCAAAATTCAGTTGAAGATGATGAACTGATTTCTGTCCTCCTTTGACTTTTGCCTATCATTGTTATCCCTATTTCTCGCATCTAGTTTTAGACCTATCAGCTATTCCACTCAACTGAAGGAAAATCTTTTTATGTACACACACACACACACACACACACACACACACACACACTCAGAATTTTCCAGGATATAACTAGTTGGTTATAAGGAAATATTAAAAGAGATTAAATTTAACTATATATTCAGAACTATCCTTTGGAAATATTAGCATTCCACACAGGCCTATTATTTTAAGATGAGGAATAAAATGCTCATGAGAAGTCTTACCTAAAATTGGAATGGAACATCAAATTATTCTGCTCTTGGTTATCATGAGAGTTCAATTTTGTGAAAATGATTAGATTCTGGATTTGCCACTATAAAGAGAAAGGACTAGGACTAAGAATGAAGAAATCTTCCAGGTTTCAAGTTCTTATACTTTCAGTCTTTACTCATAAAAACTACTGCTGCAAATAATATTCATGAGCAACCAAACAGCACTATAGTCTTTCATCTCAGAATTGCTTTTACAACATCTCATTAGTGATAGAAACAGCTTTACATAGCAAAATATTTTTTGAAGAGCTATTATAACTGACATGAAGAATAAACTATTATTAGTATTTTGATCCTGAATTTTTTTCATTTGAGAAGTTATTTCAAAGTCATTCAAGACCGATATAAAGGAATAGGAATAAATTGATTTTTGACACCCAAATTCCTTGTTGGTTTTCAAATGACTTCTCACTTACCTAGATATTGTGTGTTTCCTCATACTGTGGACCTTGAATACTGATTTTCATTTAAAAATGTTAAAGGGATAACATTCTGAATTATAAATAACATAAACTCTGTGGGTATTTGAAATTGAAGAGAGTTGAGAAGTGTTGCTTTTAGAAAGAGCAAAGAGGACAAGTGAACAATTTAAAAATGGAATGAATGGAATTTTAAAATGCAAATGAGTGAATCATATTTTCCACAGAAGCCAGATGTCCACTTGCTTCTATGTTACAAATCAGGATAAAGGCTTATTTGTAAGACAAGGTTTACACCATAAAAACAAAATGATGTTTTTAGAAAAACAGTCTATTGATCCATCTGGTTTCAATGTCTATGTAAGAAAAGAAGAAAAAAAGATGGCATTTTGGTTAACTTCACCTCAATTATCAAGATCAGAGTTGTTAATCTTCCTTCAAAAGGTCAATGAATATGCACTAAGTTGTACGCAAAATTTTCTTGAATGTGCTTCATGAGCATTTTCTGTGAATAGGAGCCACGCTTTTAAAAAGGGTTGAATTTCCAGAAAGGTTAAGAAGCACTGCTCTTCCAGCCCAAACATCTACATTTTAAAACCATATTGCTCGCAACTTCCTTTAGATAATGAACAAAAGATTCAAGTATGATGTGTTAAGAAAGTCAAAATCCTGCAAATAAAATTTTTGCTTGAAGTAGTCCAATTTGGTAAGTGCATTAGAAATTAACATCCTTGAGAAATGGGATGGAGTAGAAATGACAAAAGCACTTAATCATAAATTATTACTGGAAATATAATCATTTATCCTCAGAAATGATAATATTAAAAGTCATGGGGCCTCCCTGGTGGCACAGTGGTTGAGCGTCCGCCTGCCGATGCAGGGGACACGGGTTTGTGCCCCGGTCCGGGAAGATCCCACATGCCGCGGAGCGGCTGGGCCCGTGAGCCATGGCCGCTGAGCCTGCGCGTCCGGAGCCTGTGCTCCGCAACGGGAGAGGCCACAACAGTGAGAGGCCGCGTACCAGAAAAAAAAAAAAAAAAAAAGTCACACACGCCAGGCAAAAGAAATGTTAAAATTATATTAATATTTTAAATATTTTTGTATTTATTTGGCTGAGGGCTTAGGTATTTGTAGTAACATGATCAGTTGTCCATATTTGATCCAGTTCACCAAGAAAATAAACAAACTGAGAATTGAGAAATTTACTGTTAACTATATAAAAACCATGTTGAGTCACTGAATTTAACAGTATCATTTCACTTGAAAATTTGTGAATGGGAGGGGCATAAGAAGAACAGAAATGTATGCATCCCACTGTCCTTAAAATCATCCAAAGTTGGCCAAAGTAAGTACTACAGATCCCATTCCTTGTCTTTTTTTTTTTTTTTTTTTTTTTTTTTTTTGCGGTACGCGGGCCTCTCACTGCTGTGGCCTCTCCCGTTGCGAAGCACAGGCTCCGGACGCGCAGGCTCAGCGGCCATGGCTCACGGGCCCAGCCGCTCCGCGGCATGTGGGATCCTCCTGGACCGGGGCACAAACCCACGTCCCCTGCATCGGCAGGCGGACCCCCAACCACTGCGCCACCAGGGAAGCCCCCATTCCTTGTATTTTTATTTGAATGTTCTATTAGAAATTTCTACTTCAAATACCATCACCTTTATTTCATTTCTCTGTTTTTTAAAAGGTCTACACGGAACAGAGGGAATGGAGAATTATCAATTACCAAGAAAATGTAGGTTGAAAACAGCCAGCACATTTCTCAGTAAGGCTCCTTCATACCCGGACCCATATAATCCACCAGGGACTGTTACCTGATCAAAATTAAGCCTATTTGCCAATTCCTTTCACTAAATTTAGTTCAACCTTTTCCTTTATATGAACAGAACTTGTCTAACAAAATAAAAATTTTAAACAGGGGCAGGGGGAGGTTAGATAATACAACATGAATAATGTGCTATTTCTAAGGTTTTTTTGTTTTTTTTTTTTGCGGGGTAGAAATGTTAGACCAATTCTTTTTTACCTTCTGTACTTAACAAATTATCAGAATCAGAGAAATATAATGCATTTAATACACGGCCATTCAGGGTAACATTTAATTTCTAAGGTTTCAAGGTAGCGATAGAAGCTACTTAAAAGAAGAAACCTGCGTTTGACCTAATCTTTCACAGTAACTAGGGCAGGCATTTTAAACAGGGAACAGAAGCTTGGTAAATGTTTCTCTCAGTAGGGTTGTAATATTTACTCACACAATAAACAAGAACTAACATTAATTCTCTATTAGCCTTTGTTGGTAAGGAGACAATCTTATTTGGTCTGGAAATAAACTTGAAATCATTTCTTGATCCTATTATTTTCTGAAAATCACCAAGCCATGTCATATGACTTGGACTCTGAAGGCAGGAAATCATCTAAGGCCTTGCTTCTTAACAGTGCCGTCTACAGACCAAGCGGTGAGTTTGTTCAAAATGCAAATTCTCCCGCCCACCCCAGGCCTACTAAATCAGTATCTTCAATTTAACAAGATCCCCAGGTAATTCATATGCAGATTAAATCTGAGAAGCACTGGTCTACATTAGCTGTTCTCAAAGTGTGATCCTCAACCAGTAGCATCAGCGTCATCTGTGGGTTTGTAAAACATGAAAATTCATCAGCCCAGCCCCAGGCCTACTACAGTTTTTAAACTAGTTCTCCAGGTTGTTCTTATGCGCATTATACTTTGAGAATCACTGGCCTAGCTCATTACATTCTGATTTTGTTTCAAATACTTTCTATGTACCAACCTCTCCTGCTACCTGTTCCTTGTTCACACCTGCTAAAAAGAGAATCCTTCTGACACACTGTATAATGGAAAGTAAAAGAAAAAAAAAAAAACTCTGTATATTTAGCTGTTCTTGGAAAGCCCTAGAATCCTCTCAAATATTTAAAACAATTTGAGTGTAGGTTTCCCTGTTTGGGTTTGTTACACCAACATCACTCTTGTTATCTCAAAAGATATCATAAAATTCTCATAATAACCTTTATTCATGTTTACTTTTTCATGTGTACACACACACACCACTCAAAAAATAGAGGTAATGAATGGGTAGGAAGTAGTCATGAAATTAATCACACATTTATATTTAGTAGTTACTGTTTTCTCCTTTCCTTCCTATGTAATAGAAGAGAAGACAAGAAAGAAAACCTAGTATCAAAACAAATTGGTGGTAGCAGGACTTCACAATAGTGTATAGTTTTAAAGCCAAGAAAAAAAGAACGCTTTAAAGCCAAGGGTCCCCTGAACAGCACAAATTAACTCGGCCCTCCTGTGCAATCTTTGGTCTATCAGCAAGAAGTTCTATTTTCACCATCAATCTAGTTCAGTGTTCTCCTCCTCTAAGTAGTTTTCTTCTCTCTGAGGCAAAGTTAGGAGTGCCTCCTCTGACTTTCCAAAGGAGCACTGCCATGCATTTATCATATCCCTTGTTATACTGTGCTGTTAATTTTGGTTTATTGCTTCATTCATCAGACTACGAGTACTGTGAAGGTTTGGAACTTTGTCTTAGTGGTCTCTGAATAACTGATAGCAAGTATGGTCATGCCCTTTAGTCAATACTCAGTAAATATCTTTGAATGAACAAATGAGTATATGAAACTATTGTAGTAAATATATTCTTTATAGCATAAGAGCTCAGACAACAATAGAAACTTCAGGTATCAGAAATAATCTAAAAAAATCACGCATTCCTTCCTATACTACCAGTGTTTGAATCTTGTTTGCTTTGTACCCGGGTAAGCCCTGAACAGTGAAATGACTTGCTCAAATTTATATGGCATCATACTGAAAAACCAGAGAAATATCGTCTTGGTTTTTCCATTGTCCAACATTGCCACTTGAAAGACCATGAATGAACCTTCCAATTATGTGCTTTTGCACTTAAATAATTATGAAAATTACGTTACATTTCAACTGAACCATTGCCTTAGTTTTAGGAAAAAAAAATGATTTTCATTCTGTGCCATCATTTTTAAGCTTAGAAGTTCCCACTATTTGATACAGATTTTCTCCGATCTGTCTTAGGGTATCTACAAAATATTTCCAGATCTCATTTCATCTTAAAAGATGTCTTTCTTTTTCAGTACCTGTGCTTGAACCAGCTTAATGTTAAAGAAGTTGTGCACACACACACCAAGGAGAGAGCAGACAACTTAACATTGCTTGGGAGGATTTCCTTTCCATGTTTTCATCCCAAACAAGAACATATAATGTTGGGTGACCTTCTGCTCCAGACTGCTCAGGCTATTGTACACTGGCTTCCTTTTCTTAGATGTAGCAAAGAATTCAGGCCTCAAATCTTTGAAGTGGAGCATCAGAAATTTACCATTTTGAAAATCCCAAAGATCTCTGGAGCCAGAGAATCACATCGTTAACAGTACCAAGCTTTCACCCCCAAATTACCTTCCTCCACCCTTCAGCTTTCCAAATAGATTTTAGTTGTAGAAGGCTATTCAAGTGTCATATTTGAAGAAATGCAGAAAATAGAGATATAGGAAAAAAATGCAGCCACAATAAAGAAAAGAATGTATATATGAACTGGTCCTTAAGAATATAATTATTCATTAATTTGACTATACATTTATTTGGTTTCTTAGTGAGAACCTTTGTACAATTCTCTTGTATAGGTGATAAAGTCAGTTCGTGAAACACCATTCTTGGGAATGGGAAAATGTTGCAGAGCAAATATATTCAAAATGTGCTCATGGAGCTAAAAGAAATGCAGTGTGTGTGTGTGTGTGTGTGTGTGTGTGTGTGTGTGTGTGTGTGTGTGTGTGTGTGTGTGTGTGTGTGTGTGCTCACGTGCACTGCAAACTAAATATGTGATTTTGAGATCTTGCAAGGGGAAAAATATATTATTTCTGTATGTCTTCCCCAACTGCATATACTACAAAATGACTGCATAGATGTCATCAAAGTCATAATAATTTCTTAACCATGTGGAGGGAGAGAAAAAAAGTGGATATTGAAAGATGTCATAAACGTCAGTGCTAGAAAACATTGATTTATAGTAAATTCCCAGCAAAACAAGTCTGAAATAAACAGAGATTAATTTTAGAATTTAATTAGTTAAAATATCTAATTCATTCAGATCATGGCAAAGATAATTCCTAAAATAAGAGATCTAGAATATATAATCCTGTAAATCTTTGATTCCATGATATGTGTTAAGATTATTCAGTTTCTTGCTCAAAATGAAACAATGGCACTATAACAGAGGAAAACAAGTTTCTGTAACATTGTGAATGACACTGCCACTGCCATATCTAACTTTTTTTTTTGCTGTAAATACAGATATTAACTTATTCTTGCTGGTTATAAAAATACTGTAAGAAGAAAAAAATTGAAAACACCCAGTAGATAACTAAAGAGCTTTATGTGCTAAATTCAATTCGGGTTTAATTTGTGAACAGAAATCTTTTAATGTGTATTGGGTTAAGGATATGTGATCTGGTCACAAACAATGAATGGCCTGGGAGGTAAGAAACAGCTGTGAGCCTTAGAATAAAACGTAGAGAATTTTAAGGTCTTAAATTTATCACTGTTTATGATTTTATACTACTACTATAATCTACTTTAATAACAGCACATGATTTTCATTATTTTGTGAATTCTCAACCCCCTCCTCCAAAAAATCAGATTTCAGAAGTTCTCACACAGTCAAAACCCTCCAACATGAAATTTATAATCAAAGACTAAGCTCAGAAACACATCTAAATTCAGTTCAAGTAAAATATCTCAAATGTTCTCACCTATCGAATCACCCTATGTATTCATCCCTATGTATTATTTCTGCCATAAAAATTATCAGTGTGCTTTCAGAAAGGTTTTTACTTTTACAAAATTATTGAGATGTCTATCTGAAAATCAACGGTAGGTTTGGTGACATAATTATTCTAATTCTCAAAAGCCAGGCATTCATAAATGGGGAGCTATGACTCTTCCTGATGGTAAAGTTCAGGATCTGATAATTGGTACAATCAGAGAGAAATGGTTTCAAAGCTGCTGCAGCAGAATGCTTACCTAAATTGAAGCACAAGCTAGGTCCATGGCGAGAAGCACTCATTTACATGTAAAAACTGAGAAATTATATTGCCCAGTAATCAACCTGCCTAGGCAGTTGTTAATAGATGTGTCTCTGCTCCATGCACGAAAAAGCAGAGGCAGGTAGGGTCTTACTTCTTCACCCTCCAAAGGATAAGTTACAAAACAAATCACAGAGAAGGGACTCAGAAAAACACAGGAGCCGTATCTTCAGCCCTGATAAGCTTATTATATGGTTGTGCAGTTATAAGAATTATA